>NC_133659.1:178211369-178511369 GCF_037893015.1 Macrotis lagotis | reverse complement strand
AGCCCCAAATTGTCCCTGATTGTTGCACTGATGGAATGAACAAGTCCATCAAGATTGATCATCACCCCCATTTTGCTGTTAGGGCGTACAATGTTTTTCTGGTTCTGCTCATCTCACTCAGCATCAATTTATGAAAATCCCTCCAGGCTTCCCTGAATTCCCATCCCTCCTGGTTTCTAATAGAACAATAGTGTTCCATGACATACATATACCACAGTTTGTTAAGACATTCCCCAATTGAAGGACACTTACTTGATTTACAATTCTTTGCCACCACAAACAGGGATACTATGAATATTTTTGTACAAGTGATATTTTTACCCTTTTTCCTCATCTCTTCAGGGTATAGACCCAGTAGTGGTATTGCTAGATCAAAGGGTATGCTCATTTTTGTTGCGGGGCAGTCAGATCTAATTGACTTACCCAAGGTCTCATAGCTATTAAGTGTCTGAGACTGAATTTGTACTGAATTTAGCTTCTTCTGACTCCAGGGGTTGGAACTCTATCAATTCTTCCCCTTAGCTATCCTTTTTTGTTGGTATTGTTGTTGAATAGTGAATTCTTATAACCAGAAGTTAATGTCTTTGGGTTTGTCAAAGTACTGAAATCTTTTACTGCTGTTTTTTTTAATCTACTCAATTTCACTGGTCCATAACTCTATTTCTTAACCAGTACCAGACATTTTTAGTAAGTGCTGTTTTATAACATAATTTTAGAACTGGTGCCATGGGAATACCTAGAACCAGGAGCTAAACCACTCCTCAAGGACTACCCTTTACCTTCTCACCACAGCAATGCATCTAATCAAAAATCTACCCAAACTGAAATAGACCACTGGCTGGGCTGCATCCTCTCCTCTCTTCTCTCTTTTCTCCTCTTCTGTTCTCATTGCACATCCTGAACCACAGTCTCTGAAGAATCAAAATGTTATTTGATCTTAAGTATGATGGAGAGAATTAATGGAAATTCTGATATGCCTTAGCATATTTCTAATGATGACTTAGATTAGAAGAAAGAAATATATGATCAGAAAAAATGGTGGATCACTATAATGGTGGCAGTAAGGGATAAAAGATGACCAACCTGACTACCACATTATAGTAGTATCCACAAATTATAAAATATTAAAATATTTAGAATATAAGTCCTAGAATAGTATGTGGATTTTCTTTGGAGAATGAATGAGAGAACATTAATCAGAATCACACAGACTGAGAAGACAAGAATAGGTTGTAATGTAAATAATGGAAGAAATGTCCACATTGATAAGACCACAGAACTATTGAAATGTTAAAATAATTTTAAATCAATATATATATATATATATATATATATGTGATAAATTGTTCACAATCAAAGGAATTCTTTACAATTTTATTTACCTCTGAGTTTCTTTTAACAGTAAGTTTTCCTATAAAAGGACACTGTTTGACCCAGTCATTCCCATATGCCTAAAAAAAACTAGCAAACTAGTCTGGAATAAGTTCTCAGTGGCAGCTAGCATATTCCTATCCCATTAACCTTATTAACTCAAATCAAACTTCTAACTCTCTTCTGTCACTCACATAAAAATTACTTCCTGGGAACATAGGAAATTATACTCATCTTTTTAGCATGAATGCCTAAGTTGCTGAGCCATTTAGAAACATGTGCAATAATATATGATGGTATTTAGCTGATGATTAGACAATTCCAGCATAAAGTTTCTTAGAGAAGAAGATTTATTTCTTATTTTTAAAATCACAATCTCTTAAACTGGGGTCTGCTCCAAGGGGGTCTATGGATAAGAGTTCAAGAGATTCATGAATTTGGATAGGGAAAATATTACATCTTTACTAACCTCTAAGATATAACATTTACTTTAATTATTAATGTAGGCAACAATATTTAGGAATCTATAGTTTTCATTAAACTAACAAAGAAATATATGACAAAAATGTAAGAACCTGCTCTATATAGTGAATGTGGATGGATTAACAGATGACTTCTGATTAACTCTTTGGTTAAAGTTATTTCTGAGACTATAGTTCTGAAGTTCTTCTGTCTCTAAAAAGTTAGAGATAGTTGTTCATTTTATTTTTACTCATATTATTTCTACATTAGCTTGTGTCTTATAGACATATAATAATTTAAATTAATTTTCTTTTTTAAATAGCATGAATATTATATATATATATATATAATGAAAAAGTAAATGCTTCAATTGTGTATAATGCAATATCTCATAACACCATACCCAGAGAGACTTTGCCTCTACTGTTAAAAACTTTGGATAGAAATAGTAACTTTTCAAATAACTTGTCAGACCTCTAGGAGGGATATTTCTAACTATTTCATCTTTATATATTACATACACACAAATAAAGCAAATTGACTGTGGAATCTCTCTCTCTCTCTCAGGTAAAAATCCAGTTACCACTTCACTCTAGTTCACAGACACACATGTAAAGAATACTGATCATGTAGGTAAAACTTAAGAGTGATTGTCTACATTTTTCATTGATCATTAAAGAAATATATGATATTGACTAACACAAGTACAGTTTCTAAGAAGGATTTTTCCTGAGCTTTTATAAAATAGGCAGAGGCTACCCTCTTCAAACTCTCCAAGTGTGTGAGAAGTACACTAACCCAGAAAAGTGAAAGCTCCTTGAAGAAAGTAACCTATATGTATCTGCTTTAAATTTGTATCAATAATGGCAAGCACATTGCCATGAGCATAGTGAACTCATAGTAACTACACAAAAAGGGAAGAAGCCAATGCCCCAACTATTGCTAATGGTAATAGCCACTGGCTTGAGTGTCTCACAAGGGACTGAGTGTTGTTACTAGAAAATGAGTTCAAATCGAGGGAGAGAGGGAGGGAGGGATTGAGAAAATAAAGAAGGAAAGAAAGAAGAAAGGAAGGGAGAGAAGGAGGAGAGAATTTTTCTTGGTTGGTTGTGTCACTTAACATTGCTTGTAAAATAGGGATAATAATAGCAACAATAACACAGAGTTGTTGAGATTTTCAAATGAGATAATATTTGTAATGCATTCATCAAAGTTTCTGACTCAATTAATACTGTTTCCTTCCCTTTTTCTTCCTCATTCCTTCCAAATTTCTTTCCTCCATTCATCCCTCCCTCCCTTCCTTGCCTTTTGTCTCTCATTCCCTTCTTTCTTTTTCTTCCTACCCCATCCCTCCTGTCCTTCTTCCCTTCCTTCTTTCTCTCCTCCTTCCCTCCCTTTCTGTTTTCTTTCTTCCTTCCTTTCCTTTCTAATCACTTCCTCACTCCTTATTTTCCATTCTTCCTTCTTATAGTAATAGTTGCCATAAGGTTTCTGCTGCCTTTTTTCATCTAGTACAATGTTTTAAATACTGATTAAATATTTAATAAAATGAACTAAACTGACCTGGTGCACTTGATGCCTTACTTAGCAACTCTGCCTAGCCAGTAGCTCTGGATTTAAAATACCCATGATGGTCTCTGACCAGACTTATTCCTAAGGGTCCTCCTAGTCACAAGAACCCTGACTGCCTTGATTTCCATTCAATTATACTGAGTGAATTCCCAAGTCATGCACTAACTGCTTTTCAGTTGCCTCACAAATGGATCTAATTTTAAAATGAAATATCCTCACCCAGGGTCTGTGAAGCTGTCATGAACAGACATTCCTTTTGTTGCTTTCTTTTCATTCCCAGCTTCCTTTATTAAACCAATTCAAGGCAGTGACTCTGTGTTATTTAAAGAATGAATTGTGGCTACCATACAATTTGAACAGGGTCTTAGAATTAGTGATTCTGAATCTGAGATTCTTAGAATTGGCCCAATTTAGTTCAGTGGCAACTAGGTGCCACAGTAATAGAATGCAGCATCTGCAGTGAGAAAGACCTAACTTTAAATCCTTTCTCAGCCTCTTCCTAGCAATGTAACCCAGGGAAAGTTTTTCCTCATCTATAAAATGGAATTATAACTATGTACTTTTTGGGGGGGGGTTGTAGGGCAATAGGGTTGGGGTGGCTTGCATGGAGTCACACAGCTGGGTGATTGTTAGGTGTCTGGGGCTGGATTTGGGCTCAGGTGCTCCTGGCTCCAGGGCTGGTGCTCTGTTCACTGCACCACCTGGCCATACCTACTATCATTATTATTATTATTATTATTATTATTATTATTATTATTATTATTATTTTAATTTTTTCTCTCCCCTTTACTTTATCGTTCATGAGTGTCTATATTTTGGGGGAGGGGTATTATGTTTACTCTTAAACAAGAATGTTTTAGAAATGTATAAAAAAAACATTATTTGTACAAAATAAAAATTAATTAATTAATTGATTGATTGGACAAATATCAACATCCATGGATAGACCAAATTAACTTAATAAAAATGACAAGCTTACCTAAATTAAACTACTTATTTAGTGCAATACCAATCAAACTTCCAAAAAAATTACTTTAGTGAGTTAGAAAAAATAGTACTAAATTCATATGTAGAAACAAAAAAGATCAAGAATATCGAGGGATTAATGAAAAAATGCAAAAGAAGGTTTCTTAGTCTTACCAGATCTAAAATTATATTATAAAGTTTCAGTTATCAAAAATCTCTAGTACTAAGTAATAGAGTGGTGAATAAGTGGAATAGATTAGGTGCAAAATAAACCTGGAAATGATTATAGTAATGTACTGTTTGATAAACTCAAATAATTCAGCTTCTGGGATAAGAACTCACTATTTGATAAAAACTGTTGGAAAAACTGGAAAATAGTAGGGGAGAAACTAGGATTAGTTCAACATCTCACTCCATCAGTGCAATAATCAGGGGAAATTTTAGGGGATCCATGATGGAGAATACCATCTGCAACCAGAGAAGGAATTGTAGAGTTTAAACGAAGACCAAAGATTATTATCTTCAATTTTTAAAAGTTGTCTTCTGTATTACATAATTTTGCTGTCTCTAATGTTTTCTTTCTTCATTATGGATTTGTTTTTCCTCTCAATACATTCTATTTTGATCCATGCATATCATGGGAACAAATATAAAGACTATCAGAGTGTCTGCTTGGAGGGAGGGGGGAAGAGAAGGGTGGG
This sequence comes from Macrotis lagotis, assembly GCF_037893015.1. Taxonomy (NCBI): domain Eukaryota; kingdom Metazoa; phylum Chordata; class Mammalia; order Peramelemorphia; family Peramelidae; genus Macrotis; species Macrotis lagotis. Next base: position 178,506,297 of record NC_133659.1, on the reverse strand, counting down.
AGGTGAAAAAATTGTAAAATTCAAAACCTTGAAAATAAAATGATTGGTAGAAATTACCATTGCATGCAATTAGAAAACAAAATATTTAGATAATTTAAAAGGACTTTGTAAAGTCTTTCAATAAATAAACACAATTTAAAAATTCATTATAAGTGTTACGTATTATACATACTCTTCTAATGTTATCTTTTTTCTAATTTTTTTCTTTTTCTAATGTTATCTTTTGGTGTTAAAAAAAATCTTAAAGTAGTCACTAACAGAATTTCCTTCCTTACAGAGTTTTGTCTAATCAATATACTTTGGTGAAAGGCAAAGTGTGAATTCACTCAGAGTCACAGTGTGATGCCTGCACCATGTTATATATGTGACATAACCTGGAATTTGTAAGTATCAAGACCTATGAAGAATATACTCACTACTTATGAGTCAGATATTGTTTTTTTTTCTTTTTTGACAGACATAATGCAGAAAATTTAATCATTATCTATAGCATATGATCATTTTGGGATGTTTTAAAGGATAATCTAAATCCCAAAATTCCCTATCCCTATTTTTCTTCATCATCTCTTTTTTCCCTCTTCTTTTCCCTTTCCTTTTTTCTTATGCCACTGCCTATTTCTACCTTTCCTTTTACTTCACTTATTCTCCATTCCCTTCCTCTCTTCCTCTACTTATATCTCTTCTTACCTCCCTTCTCTGTTTCTCTTTCCCTCTTCCCTTTTCTCCTGTCTTGTTTATCTATTTCTCCCTCCTTCTGTAGCCCTTTCCTTCTCATCCTCTCCCTAACTCTTCTTTCCACCCATGTTTTCCTCTATCTTCTTTCCATTTTATTTCTCCTTCCCCTTTTCCTATCTGTTTTCCTCTCTTTTTCTCTTTCTATCTTTGTTGATTTGTCTCTGGCTATCTATCTTGTTTCTCTCTCCCTTCTCTCTCTCTTCTCTCTCTCTCTCTCTCTCTCTCTCTCTCTCTCTCTCTCTCTCTCTCTCTCCCCATACACAGATACTTTCATTTTTTCCTTGTGTCTCTAATGGTCAGTTGGACTTTTTTTTGCTATGTATATCCTTTGTAAATTGTATTTTTTTTGCTTAATAATGCCCTCATCTATCTATAGAAAGAATGCTTACCTTGGCAACTAGTTTTGAACACAACTTTCATTAGCCCTTCTCCAGCTCTTCCTAGATGCATGACCATGGGCAAGTCACAATCTCTGTGAGTTTCTTCATATGTGATATGGAATTGATAATATCTGAAAATACTTATTTCAGCTTTGTTCTGAGGGACATTTAAGTAAGGATATACATTTTATATATATATATACATATATATGTGTGTGTGTGTGTGTATACATATATATATATATATGTGTGTGTCTTTTCAAATCTTAAAATAATATATAAAAATTCATCCATTATATTTATTTAGGTCAGAGCTTCAGTCACCATGAATTATTTATGACTCAAATATGTTAGTGACTGTTCTGCTGTGGCTCATAGGAACATTCACACAACTGTCAGGACCTAGTCTTTCCAGATCCCCTGTTATTTTGGGAGCCTAAGAGGTGGGTCACAGGGGAGGAAAAAGTACTGAATTATTCACTCATGTCCAGTTTTGCCTCCAGGTAACTCTATCCTTATTTACAGATCTGTCTATGTCCAGAGTTCCAGTTCCACATCAAGAGAGAACACATCCAAGTTAAAAGGGTGCCAGTTCCTTTAGTAACAGAAACCGCATTTCTCAGACATTCCACAGAGTACATGTGATCATACTTTGAATATTAATTTAATCCATAATTCAATAAGCATTTATTAAGAATCCATTGTATTCAAGGTCTTGTGTTAAGTGCTTGGAAAATAAAGACAAAAAGGCCCCTGCCTCAAGTAGCTTTCATTAGGTGAGAGGGCAGAGATATAATGTGTATGCATATGAGTAAAGGCCAAGGACATGTAAAATAATTTTAAGAGGAAAATGACACTCATCATGCCTGGAGTTAGGTGAGAATAGAGTAAGAGAAACTTTGTGTAAAAGGAATATACTTGGAAAGATCAGGAAAATCTAATGAATCTGCTGTGCTTAGACCAGTGATGTTAAATTCAAATAGGGTTGAACCAAACCTAAGGATCTCTGGAGATCCATATTGACCTAGAAAACCATTATTAGCATTACCTATGTTTTACTGTATATTTAGTTGTTTTGTTAAATATTTCTCAGTTTAGACTTTTGGAGAAGAACCAAGCTGGAGGTATGAAACTAGCATGCTTACAGAGCTATTCCCTACACAACATTGAATGAAGCCTCTACACAGACATCAAAGCTACAGATCCAGTGATGGGATTTAAATAAATTAATAACCAGTCCTCCATCGTAATGACCATTTTAAATATATAAAAATATTCCAAAAGTAGTTTAATATTTCATGCATTTAATATTCAAATAAAAACAATAAAAGAGGCACACAAAGCTAGATCATGGTATATAACTCAGAGTAAGCAAATATATCCTTAAGGAGTAAATGCAGTCATGGGACCACAGTAGTTAATATTGGAACATATACAAAACCAAAACTCATTCTACCTCTCTAGCTTTTTTTTCTTCTATTTCCATGGCTTCCAAAATTGGCAATAAGATAGTCCTTGAAATCTATATTTCTGTTGGCTGATTGTGTCCCAGCTTCCTATTGGTTTCACCATTCAGGGGATACCAATGTACTCATAATCATTTTGGGGGAATTTTGGGTATAACACAAAGTGGGAAACAAATGACAGCTTGTCACCCCCTGGTTGTTTGACACTTTCTCTTTACATTATATTTTTGTTTACTGAAATAACAAAAATGAGGGAATTAAAAAAGCAGTATTTCATCATAGATATAATGAGATCTTAGAAATGAATAAATATTACAAGTATATTTCCATCAATTTTTTTCAACTATAGACAGAATGAACATTACCATGGGCACTTAGAAAACTCTATTGCACAGGTGAATGCTAAAAAAATAGTAAGGAGGTGTGGATGGCAGAATGAGAACAGGCTTTTCTGGGAGCTCTCTCCAAAATATTTCAAAAAATCTTAAAATTATAACTCTACCTAAATTTTCAATAGATAGAGACAATAAGAAGTCCCAGTGAGGCAATTCTCTAGCCCAAGGTAACCTCGAAGATCGTACGAAGGCTTTGTTTCATGGAGTTGGAGGAGATGGCAGCACAGCCAATATCACCTCACTGGAGCAACAGAGTTCCAGTCTTCTAGCAACAGCTGGGGGCAGGGGGGGGGGGGGGAGCTTGATTCCTGAGAGTGCTGACTCCCAGAAGCAGAAGCAGTTTCCTGACCTGCTAACCCAGGGAATACCAAGTACAACTTGGAAGATCAATGGGGTTAACTTCTGTCAGAGCAAGAATGAAGAATGAAGTCCAGGCCAACTAGGCTCTCAATGCAGCTGTGGACCTCAGCATAGCCCAGATCCCAGGAAACTGAAGTAGGCCCACAGAGCAACCCAGCAGGGAGTGGTCCTACAGCTGCTCCCAGAATCCACAGTAGGTAAGGGGGTGGGAGTTGACTGTTAAGTCTATCCTCTGGTCCTGAGACAGGACTCTGGTGCTCTGTATTCAGACCCTGGTTACAGTCTGGGAGCCCCCAATGCCATAGAGCAGGGACCCTCCTCACATCTCCAGGGCAGAGGGTTATGCAGACCAGAGCACAGGCCAGAAGACCGGTCAAAGCCTCTCATAAGAACTTGAAGGAACTGAGGTCCTTGAGGGAGTGTCTCAATAGTACTCAAATGCTTGGAAAACACCCCAAAGCCAGGACACAGATTGGGAAAATGAGTAAACAGAAAAAAGGAACTTGACCATAGTCAATTACTTTGGTCCCATGGAGGCTCAAAACCCACACTCAGAAGATGACAAAGTTCAAGCTTCTATATTCAAAGCCTCCAAGAAAAATAGAAGCTGAGCTCAGGCTATGACAGAGCTCAAAAAAAGGTTTGGAAAATCAAGTAAGGGAGATAAAGGAAAAATTGGGGAAAGAAATGACAGGAAAAACATGAAAACCAAGTCAACAGCTTAGTCAAGGAGATCCAAAAAAATGCTGAAGAAAACACAATGTTAAAAAACAGTTTAGGACAAATGGGTAAAACAATACAAAAAGTTACTGAGGAGAAGAATAACTTAAAAAGCAGAATTTGCCAGATGGAAAGGGAAAAAAAGAAAGCTCTCTGAAGAAAACAACTCTTTCAAATGTAGAATGGAACTAAAGGAAGCTGATGACTTTTTGAGGAATCAAGAAACAATAAAACAATATCAAAAGAATGAAAAACTAGAAGAAAACATGAAATATCTCATTGAAAAAACTACTGAAATGGAAAACAGATACAGAAGAAACAATTTAAAAATTATTGGTATACCTGAAAGTCATAATCACAAAAGATCCTTGACTTCATTTTTAAATTTTTTTTATTAAAGGCAATGGGGTTAAATGACTTACCTAAGGTTACACAGCTAGTCAATTATTAAGTATCTGTGGCTAGATTTGAAATCAGATACACCTGACTCCAGGGATGCTGCTGTATCCACCCAGCCACCTATATGCCCCCTTGACTTAATTTTTAAAGAATTTCTACAGGAAAATTACCCTGATATCCTAGAAGCAGGGGTAAAAATAGAAATTGAAAGAATTCACCAATCTCCTCTTGAAAGATATCCAAAAACTTTAACCCCCAGGAATATTATAGCCAAGTTACAGAACTCCTTAGTCAAAAAGAAAATACTACAAGCAGTCGGAAGGAAACAATTCAAATATTGTGGCACTGCAGTCAGGATTACACAGTATCCACATTAAGGACTTGTAGGGTTTAGAATATAATATTCTGGAAAGCAAAAGAGCTTGGAATACACCCAAGAAGCAACTACCCAGAAAAACTGAACATCTTCTTCCAAAGGAAAAAATGAGTAAGAATGCAAATTTGTGATTTCCATATTGGGCGACTGCCCAGGTGCCCACCTTATCAAGAACTTTGATTACAAGGGGCATTTTAACAATCAATGTGCCAAACTCAGCATAAATTTAGGTATCAATTCTGCCAAATTTGTGCAAATACAATCCCTTCAAATATATTAAAACCTTTTACTATCTTGAGAGAAATACAATTCCCTGATTGCCACAACTGTACAGATACCACTAAAAAAATCAAAATGACTCTAGACATCATGGAGGATCTTTCGTGGAAATCTGATAATTTGGGGAAAAGGGAAAGTAGAGGCCAGTTAGGCAGAGAGAGGGTAAGCCAAAGGAAGGCTTCTAGCCATAGCATAGTCTGGATCCCCACCAGTAGACAGTAGGTCAGGTCCCAGCACAGTTAGATAGCAAAGCAGCTAGGAAGGTTGCAACCCCAAACAAAGTCTGAACCCTGGGAACATTGGGGTAACAACAGGACCAGGTAGCCCTGTTAGGCCACTGCCTAGGCAAAGCCTGGACAAAAAGGAGGAAACAAATTGCATAGGGCAACACCTTGGAAAGAGATAAGCCAGGGATCAGAGGGAGGCCCCAGCACAAAAAGTTCAGGAGCATACTCCCTATAATCTAGGAATAGAATTCAACTACCAAAATGATAAAAAAAAAAAAAAGACCTCAACCATAGGAAGTTATAAATCAGATAGAGATGATAATAAAAAGTAACAAATTACCTATATGGAAAATCTCAAAGGAGATTATAAATTGGGCTCAAATCCAAAGCCTCATGGAAGACTTTTAAAAAGACTTTAAAAACCAAAGAAGAGGGCAACTAGATGGTGCTGTGGCTATACAATGGCCCTGGAGTCAGTAGGCCCTGAGTTCAAATCTGACCTTAGACACTTAATAATTACCTGTGTGACCTTGGGTAAGTCACTTAACTCCATCATCTTGCAAAAAACAAAACAAAACAAAATGAAACAAAAAGCAGAGATGAGAAGAACAAAATGGGGAAAAAAAGAAATAAGAGCAATGCAGGAGAATTAGGAAAAATTGACCAAAGAAATCAACTCCTTTAAAAGTAAAAATGACCAACTGGAAGAGAATATAACTCACCAAAAAATAAAATCATCCAACTGGAAAAGGAAAACAATTCATTTAAAAATAAAATTAATCAACTAGAAAAGGAAACACAAAATTTAACTGAAGAAAATAAAAACCTAGAAAATTAGAATTGGACAAATAGAAACTATAGACTCTATGAGACATCAAGATTCATCAAACAAAATCAAAAGTTGAAAAATTGAAGGAAATGTAAAGTACCTTTTAGGAAAACAAACAACCTGGGAAATACATCCAAGAGGGATAACTTATGAATTATTGGACTAATGAAAAAGTCCAGATTAAAAAAAAAAAGAAGTTGGAAAAATGTCTTTCAGGAAATTATCATGGAAAACTGTCCTAATATACTAAATTAAGAAGACTGAATGCCTCCAGAAAGAGAGTCCAGAATAAAAATTCCAAGGACTATCCTAATCAATTTCCAGAATTCCCACCTAAAGAATAAAATACAGCAAACAGAAAAAAGTAGCAATTTATACACAAAGTAAGCACATTCAGAATTTCACAGAATATATCAGCTTGAATATTAAAGGATTGGAGCCCTGTAATATGATATTTCAGAGGGCAAAAGACCTTGGATTATAACCAAGAATTAACTACCTGGGAAAAAGATGAATTTTCAATGAAATAGAGAACTTCCAAAATTTTCTGATAAAAAGACCAGAACTGAATATAAAATTTGATCTTCAAATAAAAGATTCAAGAGATATATTTAAAAAGTAAGCTTGGAAAGGGAAAACAAAAAAAAATACCAAATGCTAATAAAGAACATCAAACTGTATATAATCCTCCAAAGGAAGAAAACACATGTAACTCTTGAGAATTGTATTTCTCTTAAGATAGTAAAAGGTTTGAATATATTTGAAGGGATTGTATTTAGAGGATATGGGTTTGGTTGGTTCCTGTCTTTTTTTATCAAAGAAGATATGATATTACAATGTTTGAGACAAATTGCAGTGTGTCTGTGGCTGACCAGACCAATATGAGTTCAGAATGCTCCACTTCAGGTTGGGCACAAATGGTTCATGTGAAAATCTGAGGAGTTTAAACTTAAGTATCTCACTTCTCCTTTGAGCTGCTTGAATTCTGCCTTGTTCATAGAGCACAGAACCCTCTTTGATGAAGGCATGCTATGCTAGGTGGTCCTGTATCAATGTCTCTCATGACATACAATCAATTCTAAAATTCTTAAGAGAGACCTTCAGAGTGTCTCTGTACTTAGAGTATTTGGAGGTTCTATACATAATTAAAGCAGGAAGTGACCTTACTTAACTAGATATTTTAGTTAAGGAGGTTTGCAGTACAATACAGAGTAGGATCTTACTTAGAGGACTGAACATAACTAGATTAGAAAGTGAGTTTGCATTAATCTATACTTTAGTTAACAACAGTTATAGTACCATGGTTAAAGTGGTAAAGGGACAGAGGGAGACAGTGTACCCAATACTTTTACTAGGGAGGGTTGTAGGATTATGGGCAGAGTACTATAGGGGCAAAGGGAGAGAGTGGACTTGATATGAAAAGATCATGAAGTGATTTTGCTTTGTTTGATGTTTTGGCTACAATGTGAGGGAGTGTGCTGATGGAACACTATAAAAAGTCTATGAAATGACTTGACTTTGCCTGATGCTTTGGCTCATGAGGATTGTGTGTCCATGGAGGGTACTTGAAAAGATGGGGTGGCATAGATTAATTATAATCTGATTTGATTTATGACTCCTGAGAAGAATATTCCTAATGAGAGAGAAGCAGGAGAGCACTTAGTGACTAGAAAACAATGCTATTTATCAGTCGATCAAGCAATCAATCAATCCTTTGAGAGTGGAGCTTCCATCAGGATAGATAAAAGGAAGATATTTTGATGAAGAGGTTGTAGCTACAAGACAGGGTTTAAGAAACACAGACATTAAAAAGGACTATACTAGGAGAAGATTAGGTATTAGTGGATAAATAAGAACAGTTGAAGAGGGGAAAAGACTTATTATAGTACAGGGAAAGAAGGGACAGTGTGAGTACTGAGTAAATACCACTCTCAATAGATTTTACCCAGAAATGGAATAACATATATCCCCAATTAGGTCTAAAAATCTATCTTACCCTGCATGGAAGTAGTGGAGGAAAGGGAAAGAAAGGGGGGGAAAGGACTGATAAAACAGAAGGCAAAGGTAAATTTAAAAAGTGAAGCTAAATTTAAAATTTAAAAGAAACATTAAAGGGGGAAAAGAGTAAAATATTGGTTAAGGAGGAATAAGAGGAAAGGAAAGACAAACATATAAATGGGGAAAGATAGAATGGAGGGTAATACAGAATTAGTCATCTTAAATGTAAATGTAAATGTAAATGGGATGAATTCTCCCAAAACAGTATCAGACAGCAGAATGGATTAAAAACCAAAATCCTACAATATGTTGTTTACAAGAAATACATTTGAAACAGAGAGATACATACTAGGTAAAGATAGAAGGTTAGAGCAAAATAAATTGTGCTTCAGGTGAAAAAAAATCAGGGATAGCAGTCCTGATCTCAGATAAAACAAAAGCAAAAATAGATTTCATTAAAAACAATAAGGAAGAAAACTATATTTTCTTGAAAGGTACCAAAGACAGTGAATTTATAACATTATTAAATATATATGCATCAAATGGTGCAGCATGCAAATTCTTACAGAAGAAGAATGAATAAAAGGACACATAGATGGCAAAACTATCATTCTCCCTCTCTCAGAATTAGATAAATCTAAACAGAAAATCAACAAGAAGAAAGTTAAGGTGAACAAAATCTTTAAAAAATTAGATATGATCTTTGGAGAAAACTGAATGGAGCTAGAAAAGAATACCCCTTTTTTCTCTGTAGTACATGGCACCTATACCAAAACTGATCATGTATTAGGGCATAAAAACCTTACAATCAAATGCAGAAAGGCAGAAATAATAAATGGATACTTTTCAGATGGTGAGTCAATAAAAAATTATATGTAATAAAGGGCCATGGAAAGATTGAATGAATTGAAACTAAATAGCCCAATTTTAAAGAATGAGTTGCTCAAACAATAAAGCAAAGGATTAATTAACCATTTCATTCAAGAAAGTGATAAGAGTGAGACAACATACAAAAATTTATGGGATGCAGCCAAAGTGGTTTTTAGAGGAATTTTTTTTATCTCTCACTGCATATATGAATAAAATGGCAAAAGAGAAGATAAATGAATTGGGCATGCAACTAAAAAAGCTAGAAAAAGATTTAAGATCCTCAATTAAATACCAAATTAGAAAGTCTGAAAATCTAAGGAGAGATAAATAAAATTGAAAGCAAGTAAACCCCATTGATCTAATAAAATTAAGAGTTGTTTTATGGGTGAAAAACTGATGAAATAGATAAACCTTTCGTTAATCTGATTTTAAATAAGGAAGAATATAATCAAAAATGAAAAAGATGAATTCATCACCAATGAGAAGAAAATTAAAGGGATAATTCAGGGTTATTGTTCCAAACTTTGTTCCAATAAATTTGATGACTTGACTGAAATGGATGATTATTTTAAAAAAAATACAAACTACTAAGATTAACAGAAGAGGAAATAAAATACTTAAATAACACCATTTCCCAAAAAATAATAAACTCTCAATAAACTCTCTAAGAAAAAGTTTCCAAGGCCAGATGAATTTACAAGTGAATTTTACAAAATATTTAAGTAACAATTAATTCCAATTTTACATAATTTTTTTAGAAAATGGGAGAAGGAGTTCTGCCAAATTCCTTTTATGACAACAATATGGTGCTGATACCTAAACCAGGAAGAGTCAAAACAGACAAAGAAAATTATAGACTATCTCCCTAATGAACATTGATGCAAAAATGTTAAAAAAATTTTAGCAAAGAGATTACAATAAGTTATGACTAAGATAATACATCATGATTAGGTTGATTATACCAGATAGGCAAAGATGGTTCATTATTAGGGAAACACTCAACATAACTGAATGTGTCAATAAAAAAATCAACAGAAATCACATGATTATCTCAATAGATGCTGAAAAAGACTTTGACAAAATACAACATCCATTTCTATTTTTAAAAAAATTAGAGAGTATAGGAATCAATGGAGTTTTCCTTAAAATAATGAGTTTCATATCTGGCCTCAGACACCTAATAATTACTTAGCCATGTGGCCTTGGGCAAGCTAGTTAACCCCATTGCCTTGAAAAAACTAAAAAAAAATATGAGTTTCTATCTAAAACCATCAACAAATATTATTTGTAATGGGGATAAACTAGGAGCATTTCCACTAAGTTCAGGAGTGAAACAAGAATGTCCATTATCAACATTACTATTCAACATAATATTAGAAATGTTATCTTTAGCAATAAGAGGAAACAAAACTTTTATTTTTTTGCAGATGATAGGATGGTATTCTTAGAGAACCCTAAAAAATTAATTAAAAAAATACTTGTAAAAAATAACAACTTCAGCAAAGTAGCAAGATAAAAAATAAACCCACATAAAATCATAAGCATTTCTTTGGATAAACAAATATCCCAAGGGTAAGAAATAGAAAGAGAAATTCCATTAAAATTAACAGTACACAACATAAAATACTTAAGAATCTACTTCCCACGAAAAACCCAGAAACTGTATGAACACAATTACAAATTACTTTTCACACAAATAAAGTCACATCTAAACAATTGGAAAGAAACCTAAATTTCTCATGATTAGCCTGAGCTAGTATAATAAAAATGAAAGTTCTACCCAAATTAAATAACTTATTCAGTGCCATACCAAACAAACTACTTTAACTATTTTACTGAACTTGGAAAAATAGTAAAAAAAAAAAAAAAACATCTGGAGCAAAAAAAGGTCAAGAATATCAAGGGAATTGATGAAAAAAAATGCAAAGGAAAATGCCCCAGTTATACCAGATCTAAAACTATACAGAAAGCAACAGTCTTCAAAATTGCCTGGTACTGCAAAATGGGTATAGGATTTAGATATAAAGGGTGATACCATAGACCAATTAACATATCAAGAAATACTCTGTCAGATCTATGGAAAGTGGAGAAATTTATGCCCAAACAAAAAATTAGAGTACATTACACACTGCAAAATGGATGATTTTGACTGTATTTTACACTAATAAATTTAATGCATCCAAGATTGGAAGGAAAACAGAAAAACTGAGAAACAATTTTCCTAGATAGAGGTTCTGATAAAGATCTTATTTCTAAATTATAAAGAGAATTACATCAAATTTATATAGTTACAAGTTACTCCTCAGTTGACAAGTAGTCAAAGGATTTGAACAGGCAGTTTTCAAAAAGAAGAAATTAAGGCTATATGTAATCACATGAAAAAATGTTCCAAATCATTATTGATTAGAGAACTCCAAATTCAAACAACATGAATGAAGTACCACCTCACACCTATCAGATTAGCTAAGATAACTAAAAGGAGAAATGATCAATGTTGGAAAGTTTGGGAGAAGATTGGGACATGCACTGTTGGTGGAGGTGTGAACTAATTCAACTATTCTGGAGAGCAATATAGAACTATGCCCCCCAAATCAATAAAACTGATCACAATACTAGGCCTACATATACTTCCAATACTATCAATACTTCCAATACTATCAATACTACCAACACTAGGCCTACATGCAAAAGAATCAAAAGAATTGGGAAAAGTCCCACATATTCAATTCTTTTTTTGAAGTGGTGAAGAATTGGAAATTGAGGGGATGCCCATCAGTTGAGGAATCACTGAACAAGTTATAGTATATGAATGTTGTGTAGTACTATTGTTCTATAAAAATCCATGAATGGTCAAATTTTAGAGAATCATGGAAAGAATTACACAAACTGATGCCAAGCAAAGGGAGCAGAACCAAGTAAACACTGTACATATTAACAACATTATTAGTTGACAAACTATGATGGATACAGCTCCTCTCAGCTATTGAGAGATCTAGGACAACCCTGGGACACCTATTATGGACCACACCATCCACATCTGGAGGAAAACAAAGTAAAACAAAACAAAACAACAACCTGCAGAATATGAATGGAAACTGTTCATTTTTTAAAGCTCGCCTTATATTTTTCCTTTCTATTCCAAGTATACTTTCTTTACCCTTAATCTTAATTTATCATACACATGATCTTGTAATGTTATGCAAGCATTACTTGCATGTAATGTAATATATACATGTGTTAAATACAAATGAACATGTATAGCTTTTATTAGATTGCTTGCCACTGAGGAGAGGCAGGTGAGAAGAGAGGGTGGTAGAAAAATGTGTTGTTTATAAATATGTAAGTAGATGAATGTTAAAAAATTCATAACATGTAATTTGAAAAATAAAATAAAACATTAATCCAAAAAATATTTTTCAACTACATTTTGTTCTAGTTCAAGTTGCATTCATGAGTAATGTGAGTTAGACCTGTGCTTGACATCCCTGGCCTATATCATGTGGACAAGCTAGAGTGCCAGACAGCAGTGGAGTTCTCTATCTTTCATGATGTACTATCATCATCACCATCATCATCATCATCATCATCATAATCATCATCATCATCATCTATTTATAGATATATTTTACTCAGCTTCACTGAGACCATCTCATAAAAATCATAGAATACTTAAATTAGAGAAATCTTTAGAGACCATACACATCAATTCCATTATTTTACAGATGTGGAAAATCAGGGTCCAAATCTTGCCCATGGTCACTTCTAATTATCAGCAACTAGATTCTTAGCCTTCCTAACTCCAAGTCAGTATAATTTCTCTTATATCACACTATGCATATAGCTTAATATTTGGAGAATAATACAATTGTTTTTGGATTCAAGAAATTGGAATCTTGACTAAAGAAAGTTCACTTTCATCCCACCAAGAAGCACCTACTCTAAATTTAGTAGGCTGGGGCTCATGTCCTTGAAATCAATGAAACTAAAAATTATCTAATTATTCTATTCCCAGAAAGATATTTTTGAACCAGTATTCTTTTGAATTGTCTTTTTACCCTAACTTAATCCTGCAGAGTAATGACTTCAAGAAGAAAATTAATTTGGATTTTTTTTCAAATTCCTTTAATTCATATGAAGTGATGTATGAGAGTGGTAGGATCAACTCACTACTGTCTAGTTTGGGGAAGTGTGAATCAGTTCAAACATTCTGGAAAGTGATTTGGAACCATATCTAGAAAGTCACTAAATCATAAATATCTTCTTAACCTCACAATTAGTCATGTAATCCAAAAAATCAAAGACAAGGGGATTTTTTCAAGAATTTTCAGTCATTCATTTAGTCAACAAGAATTTTTTAAGCATTTAGAATATGTCAGACACTGTGAAAAGTTCATAGGATTCAAAGAAAGGCAAGAAACTCACATTCTAATGGGAGAAGAAATATGTAAATACATTATCCATGCAATGTGTATGTATGTATATAAATATACATACATATACACACATAAACATATAGATGTAGGACAGTTGGATAGAATATCATGTGGGAAGGACAGTAATAAGGTTAATCAGGCTGGATCATAGTATATGGTTCAGGAGAGAGGGAATAAAGCATTAGAAGACTAGAAAAGTTGGAGAGGGACAGATAATAGATCTAAACAAGGGATTGTATGCACAGTCCTTTGGCATTTCCTATTTAGGCTAAATAGACACTACCCATAGTATACATTAATGTGATTTTGTTCAAACCAGGTATACAGGCCTGAGATGTTAAGTGACCATAATTGTGGACACCACCTGGATAATATATGCTTTGTTGTTATTGTTTTTCAGTAATTTTCAACTCTCCATGACACCATTTTGGAATTTTCTTGGCAAAGATAATGGAGTTGTTTGCCATTTCCTTCTCCAGCTCATTTTACAGCTGGGGAAACTTGAGATACACAGGATTAAGTCACTTGCCCAGGGTCAAGATAATCATAATAAATATTTGAGGTTGAATTTTAACTCATGAAGGTAAGTAATGTGGTTCCCATTCCAATACTTTTTCCACTGTTCCACCAAACTACTGAGACAGTTATCTATTCTGGGTACAGATTGAGAGACATAGTGGGTAGAGTTCTGAGTCCAAATCACATCTCTGACTTAATTGCTAAATCAAAGAAAGACTGTGGCCTGCCTAGGAAATATGATTGCATAGAAATTGAAATAAGCTTCGATGAGACTATTGCTTTAACCTCATCCTTTGGTCTAGATTTATCCAAGGACTGACATTGAGAAATAAATTAAAACATGATTTTCTTAGATTTCAATGTAACACAAAGCAACATGAGTCAATGGTTCAATAACAAGGAAAAGGAAAGTTGCAATACAGAATACAAGACTCACATTTGGTGATCTCAATCTTACCAGTCAAGGTCTGTCACAGATAGTAGAACAAACTCTCCACGTGTTAATGAAACACATTGTAATTTCTGGTTTCTTCTATTCATAAAATTTTCATTCCTAAAAAGAATAAATAGACTTGAAGGGTGACAACCAGTAAGCAGAAAATAGGTCTGAGAAATTGGCCTAGGTTTTAAGTTGGATCAACTTAATGAATAAAAGGATAGATAGATGGAAATAGATGAAAATTAATAAATGAAAAACCATTGAGTAAGCACTTACTAGACAATCTTTGCTCTCAAAAAACTTGATATTCTAATACAGAGAAGGACCATATAGGATGGTGCTGTAACAAGACAGAGGGAAAGATGTGTGCATCTTTAGTTGTAGCTTGAGGATAGATGATAAAGCCTAGTTTAAACTATCACTCTGGCAGATGTTAAGGCCTAATTATCAAAAAAAAACTTATCTATGTGGCAGCTAGCAATTCTCCTGAGGGAGGAGTGGAGTCAAACTAGTATGCCACTTCCCTTGGATGACTAAGGTAAGCTGGTGGAGATCAGTCAACAAGGAGAGCTATGTACAATAATTGCTGGAAGTTAACAGAGCAGAGATAGAAGTTTGTTGTTTGAGATTCAACTTCTGGAGTGGTTGAAATTCTGGTGTCTTTATGCTCATTACACAAGCTTATCCCAAAGCTACTACTTCTTCATTTAACATGGCAACATATAAATGATGAAATCTGGAGAACTGGAAAAAAAGATTTCATCAGAGAAAATATAATTGAAAGAGATGGGCTGATTATGAGACAGAGGTTGGAGGCTACCACTGGATAGCCTATATGCTCTTCTTGTATGCTCATGAATTTGGCAGATGGAAAGGATGGTACATTGGTTGAATACCCTGTGGCATATATCTGGGAGTACACAGACAAGATAGAATTGAATGGGCAAGCACAGATAGGTTGAAAACTTTGTTAGAGTGAACAGCCATTTCAAGGGGACAATGCATCCAATTGAAATATATTCTAAATGAATCCATAGTACAGTAGTGAATCCATAGTACTAAATGAATCCATAGTACTAAAATCCTTAGTGTAGCTTTAAGTTTTATTAGATTAAAATTACTCCTTGTTGCTAGGTAAGACAGATTCCAATGCCCTTGTCTCTCTGCTTATGAACTCCTCCCACTCTCAGTTCAAAGTCACAGGCATTTTGGAACTCTGAGTTAAAAAAATTATTCTTAGCTAGTAGAGTTATTTCTTTCTCCCTGAGTCTCCATGGTAATTCCCTCAGAAAGTAAATCCAAGGCTATACAAATATCCCTACTGAATTTCATCCTATTAGAGTCAAGTAATGCATTAGCATGTCAAGATCTTTTGGAATCTTGACTGTCATTCATCATGTCAGTTACTGGTCCTTGATTAATGCCATCTGCAAATATGTGAAGGATGTCATCTATTCCTCTACCTAAGACACTGGTAAATACAATAGGAGCTGAAAACAGATATCTAGGGACTCGACAGGAGAAACACTGCCAAAATGAAACTGAACAATTAATAAATGCTCTTCGTTTCTTGCCATTTAATCGTTCTAAATACATCCAACAGAGTTATCATCTAGTCCACAACTCTCCATCTTTTCCAAAATAAGAAGTATGGGATATTTTATTAAATGACTTACTAAGATTGAGACAAACTCTATCATCTCCAGACTTTCTTTTATCTAAAAGTTTTATTAGCTCTATCAACAAAGAAAACATGGTTAGTCTGACAAGGTCTATTTTTGTCTTTATAATCATTGCTTCCTTTTCTAGATTTTCATTAATCATCTCCTTAATTATTCAGTCTCAATTTTTTTCCAAGAATCAAAGTCAAGTTCACTAGCCTCAAATTGTAGGTCCTAATAAAAAAAAAAGGAGTGATGTTCATATGCATATAGGGAATACAGATCCTACATGCTACCTAATCCATTTCCCTCATTTTGCATATTTCCTAAAGTTTAAGAAGTGAATTGATTTGCCCAAGATCATATAGGTAATAAGAACAAAGATTTAAACCCAGAATGTCTGACTAAATTAAGTGCATGTCCACTGCACCACATTTTTCGAAAGACCATCATGGTGTTTGTGGTAAGCATAAAGAGGTCTGTTTCTAAGTAGCTATATAATGTTTGAAAATTATTTCATTACACTGAACCTCAATCTCTTGAACATAAAATAAGAAATTTGATTCAATTATCTTGGAGTTCCTTCCAAATTCTATGATCTATGCTTCCTATAAGCCAATAATATGATTAACCTCAATAACCCCATAAAATAGGTATATCAACTAATAACAGCTTGACTGTCCTATCCTGAGAAGTTCAAACCATGTTCATATAAATTTTATTATCAGTATCATAAGGGACAACTCATCCACTCTCCCACAAAATATCTCTTTCACCATCCTGTCACAGACAGATTATTTTATTTGATGGGTAAAAATACATAGAATACAGTATTGCAGAAGATAAAATTATGTATAGCTACATCATTTCCAAAGATCATAAGTCATTCCCCATTTTCATACACTATCTGAAAATTTATTCCTTAAAAAACTGAACAATTTCATAATTTATTTATTAGGCATTTGACCACAATTAATTCTGTTAAATAAAAATTATAATCATGACCTAAGGCACAAAAAAACAAAAAATACACACACAAAAAGAAAAGAAGAAAACACCATCTGCCACTGCCCACTCTGTGAAATAACAGAATACTAATAGCACTTTCACATGACATGGACCTCTAGGCTTCCATATACAAGACTATCACCTGGCATTCTCTGGCCCACAAGGCCAATCCAACATATGGATCTAATATCCCCTTCTTATTTCATAGAAACACATAATTGAGATAAGTTTGCCCAGATGCCAATACTACTAATAGAAATCTATTTGGAAATTGGAGCTGAAGCTTTTCCATCACCTTGAGCGTCTCATACACAGCTCACGTTAGAGTGAAATGGACTAATCAATGCTGCATGTCATCTGTGGCTGACTGAAAAGATGTTAATGGATCAGAACAATTTGTCATCACTAAGAACAATTCCATGAAAACCAGATGGCTCATACATAATGCCTTCCTTTTGTTCCCATAACCTGATTGATCCCAGTAGCTCGTGTATCATATATTATTTCTTCCTAGCATTAGCAGGGGGTCAGAAATGATGCTCATATCATTAAATTTGTTGTAGCAATGTGCAATGTTAGTACTTAATAAGCTATAAAGTAACAGCGATGAGCCAAGATAATATGATTTTCCTGCCTTGTCAATATGTCACTGCAAAGATTGAGTTGAGATGAAGGTAATGAATGTAATCCTCCAACCTGTTGCTCCTTTTTTAACTTAGTAAAGTTACTATCTTCTTCTTCATGCAAGATGTGAATAGGAGTTTGTTCTCCATAAATTAATAGCATCAAATTTACTGGCAGTTAAGTAGTTCATGTCTTTTTATATAAAACAAATGAAATAAGAAGGGATAGAATGATGTATTAAGAAGACTGACGATGTTCTCCTTTTGTTAGAGTCAGAAGTGATGAAATCTGATGAAATGTTTCTAAAGATATTGGCTTCACTTTTCATTTGCTAAAATGGGTAAGAAAAGTGTTTCCTTAGGAAAGAGGTACCAAATATGAAACATCAATCAAATTAAAATATAATTAGGGAATATTTAAGAAAATAAATAAAAATACAGTACAACATAGATAATATTAATATGTGGTTTTCTAAATCAACATGTGGCCCAGCAGAGAAGCTTATGTATGATCTTTTTTGTTTCTACTTGAGTTTGACATCACCATCTGAGTGAATAATAAAGTAAGTAGATTGTAAGTACCAGGAGTTGGAAACAATTCTTTATTTTATCTTCTTTGTCCAGGGCCTACTGAAAAGCTTAATAAGTATTCATCACATACTGTTGCATTGGATTGAGCCGAATTCAGTTGGTCTCCTTGGGACAAGACAAATGGACTTGGAAGAAATAGGCAATTAATATTAAAAAGAAGTAATTTCCATAAATTTGTTAAGGATATGTTTGGATATTCAGGTTTTTATTATCAGTTCATTTAATAAAATGTAAACTCTTTGAGAGTGGGCAAAGATGATGTTTTTATCATTGTACTCCAAATACCTTCACAGTGGTCTGTCCATAGTCAGCACTTAAAAATAAATATTATTTTTGAAAAAAAATGTTATTTTATTTTGTCAAAATATTTTGTCAATAGTATTATAATATTCCATCAACTAATATTATTTGACAAGAGAATTATTGTCAAATCTTCAACACACCAACTTACTTGAAAGTTTCAAATTCAATTTGGCATAATGGAATTGATTTCTAGAGCATTGGAATGAAACCTTCCATTGGAGTTTTGGTTCTTTGTTGTTAAGAATTTCTTTGAAACCTATAGACCCTGGCTTCTGGGATAAGAATTCACTAATTGAAAAAACTGCTGAGAAAACTCAAAAATAGTATGACAAAACATAGAGATATATCCAAATCTCACACCTTATACCAAAATAAGGCCAAAATGGGTACAGGATTTAGCTGTAAAAGAGTGATCCCATAGATCAATCAAGAGAACAAGAAATACTCTATCTGTTGGAGCAATAGAGAGGAGAGAAGTTTATGTCCAAACGAGAAATAGAGAATATTATAAATTGCAGAATGGATGATTTTGATTATAGTAAATTAAAAAGGGGTTACACAAATAAAATCAATGCAGTTAAGATTATAAGGAATGCAGAAAAATGGAAAACAATTTTCACAGCTATTGATTCTGACAAAGGACTTATTTCTAAAATATATAGAGAACTGAATAAAATTTATAAGAATATAACTCATTCCCAATTGATAAATGGCCAAGGGATATGAACAGTTTTCAGATCAAGAAATTAAAACTATTTATAATCATATTAAAGAATGCCTCAAATCATTGCTGAATTAGAGATATATAAATCAAAATAACTAATGAGATACCACCTCACACCTATCAGATTGGCTAAGATGACAAAAAAGGAAACTGATCAATGTTCAAGAGGATGTGGGAAAATTGAGACATTAATGCATTGTTGGTGGAATGTGAGCAGATCTAGCCATTCTGGAGAGCAATCTGAATTTGTGTCCAAAAGGTAATGAAACTGTTCATTCCTTTTGATATAATGCCAACACTAGGTCTATATTTTTAAAAAGTCATAAAAAATGAAAAAACTTTCACATGTGTAAAAATATCAATGGCAGCTCTTTTTGCAGTGGCAAAGAATTGGAAATTGAGAGGTTGTCCAAGTGGGAAATGATTGAACAAGTTATGGTATATGAATGTTAAGAAGTACTATTGTTCTTTAAGAAATCATGGAAAGACTTCTATGAACTGATGCTGAATGAAGTGAGCAGAACCAAGAGAACACTGTACACATGAACATCAACATTGTAAGATAATCAATTCTGATGGATGCAGCTCCTCTCAGCAGTTCAGTTATCAAGGACAATTCTGAGACAACTGCTATGGACAATGCCATCCACATCCAGGGAAAAAACTATGGAATTTGAATGCAAAACAAACCATATGTGTTCACTTTTTGAAAATTCCTTTTATGTTTTTCCTCTCTTTCTTAAGTTTTCTTTCCCCTTAGTTCTAATTCTTCTTTCACAGTATGACTAATATGGAAATGTTAAATACTCTTGTGCATGTATATGTACATGAACATTATCAGACTATTAATTGCCATGGAAGGGAGAGAGAAGGAAAAGTGGTAGAAAACGTGGAACTCATAAATTTGTAAATAAATGTTGAAAACTACCTTTGCATGTAATTGGAAAAATAAAATAAAATTTCAATAAAAAAGACATTCTATGAATTCTGACTTTAATCCATGACATTTGTATCCATGACAGTTGTATCAACTATTTTATTCTCCTTGATCCAAAGATATCCTAATGATGATGTACCAGTGATTGCTTCTACAAGGGTCAACTTTCTCAAACATGTTGCTGTCCTCTATAGGATGCCAAAGTAGAGGAAAGCCTAGGAAAAGATCAAGTTTGTTCTGATCTTGCAATAGAAAGATGGTGTTTCCATAATAAAGCACTTGCACGGTCCTTCAATCCAATTATTTGCATGTTATGGCATTATCTCCCTGATGTGATGGTTCTCTTCAAGTCAGAAGGATAAATGACAACTAGTAAAGAGAGTGATCATTTTCTTAAAGTCAGTGAGTCAACAAAGACAACAAAAACTATCAAGAAAGATAATTCTCTAAACCCCTATTCCTTTTCTTTCACCAGTGTTTAAGCTCTTCATACAAATCATATTCTCTGTAAGAATCACTTGGAGAATTCCACCAATCCAAAACAGTCAGGTTTTTGTACTAGTCTTCTATCCATTGATCTCCTACATGCAACCTGGCAATCCTATGAACAAAATGTCAAGAATATTCAGTCTCTAGTTTTTTGTTTTCAGTCTACAAAAGGCATTTGATTTGGTGAAGTAACAGAATTATTTAACGTGTTGCCAGATGGTTGAATAAACCCAGAATATAACTTCAGAAGCAGGACAAATCAAGATTCACAAAGGAATCTGAAAATGGAAGGAAAAAAGTAAGGAAGGGAGGGAGGAAGGAAAGAAAGGAGGGAGGGAGGGAGAAAGAAAGGAGGGAGGGAGAGAGGAAAGGACAGAGGGATCAAGGGAGGGAGAAAGAAGGGAGGGAGGGAGGAAGGAAGGAAGGAAGGAAGGAAGGAAGGAAGGAAGGAAGGAAGGAAGGAAGGAAGGAAGGAAGGAAGGAAAGAAGGAAGGAAGGAAGGAAGGAAGGGAGGGAGGGAGGGAGGGAGGGAGGAAAAGAAGGAAAGGAGAAGGAAAGGAGAAAGAAAAGGGAAAAGGGAGGGGGAAGAGAAAAGGAAGGAAAGAAGAGAAGAAGGAAGGAAAGGAGGAAGAAATCAAAAGAAGGAAGAAAAATATGAGGGAGAGAGAAAGGAAGGAGGAAGGAAGGGAGAGAGGTAGAGAGGAAGGCAGGGATGAGAAGAAAATGGAGTAAGGAATGAAATAAAAG
Source organism: Macrotis lagotis (assembly GCF_037893015.1). Taxonomy (NCBI): domain Eukaryota; kingdom Metazoa; phylum Chordata; class Mammalia; order Peramelemorphia; family Peramelidae; genus Macrotis; species Macrotis lagotis. The sequence goes on along the minus strand of NC_133659.1, from coordinate 178,484,789 downwards.
GAGGTAAGAAGGAGAAAAAAGGAAGGGAGGGAAGGGGATGGAAGGAAGAAAGGAAGCAAGGAAGGAGAGTGGAAGCACGGGAGGAAACGAAGGGAGGAAGAGAGGAAGGGAAAATAGGGAAGGGAGGAAGGATTGTAGAAAGGAAAGAAGGAAACAAATTTGCTGATAAGGGAGGAAGAATAAACATTTCAAGGCCAAGAGACTATCTCAGCAGCCAGATAAGCACCAATAGTCCTGTTTACTATCAGTCATTTCATGGGGTGGAAAAATTCTCATAAAGGCAAGTGAGAAGGGTACCTTGCACAGTATACCTCTCACTTAATAAAGATAATTGTACAAGTCACACTACCAATCACTTGATTGGTTAGGGTGGTCCTCTTCAATACTGAAGGACTACTACTAGTATTGTTATTGTCCATTTTTAAGTTGAGAGAATAGAGGCAGTTGGAAATTAAGTAACTTGCCAAGTTGCAGTTATTAAATGACTGAGTTCTGGTTTAAACTCAGATTTTCTGAGCTCCAAGCTCAATCAAGGGAATCTATCAACAATCTGATTTAGCAACCTCTTCCTGAAATACCATCAATCCAAACAAGCATTTGTTAAACATGTAGTATATATAAACACCTTGAAAGATACTGGGTATACCCCCCAAAAAAATCTTTCTTAAGAAGGCTACAGGTTACTGGGGTGTTCAATATTACATAAAGAAGGAGATAGATGACTGTGAAGCAGAAGAATATAACAATAAAGGTTTGGAATGTTCTTTACACTATAAACTTAAGAAAAATGTTTATTTTGTTAAACAACTTTTTTTTTAATTTTAAGGCTAATTGAGTTGATAAGGAAGGATAGCACATATTCTGCCATGACTGATATCAAAGCAAAATGTTAATATTTGTTTAAAATTTTAAAATGAATGGATTATGTTGAGACAATGGAGATTTGAATGTGGAAAGAATGTCTAGCTCTAAGAATAGTTTAACAGTCAGTGGAGCTAGTTTACTCTAAGTTATCCTGAGGAGGGATTTATCAGATGGCCTAAGAATATGGAGACCAATCTTCTTAATTCTAAGGATCCTTCATCAGTGACCAAAACTTCCAAACACATACACACACACAATAATTGCAATAATTGATAATAATTGATTGAAAATATATATCATGTAAAAAATCCTCCCTTCCTCCATAGTACATAGTACATACTACAAATGTGGTAGCACTTAAAGGAATTTACATTTTACTAATTACAAGAAACTATTATATTTGAAAAATAGTAAAATATTTGCAAGTGAAGTTCATTATTTATTCTGTCTGTAAAGATCAGTGGACTCCTGGGCACAATTCTAGACCCCTCAAAAAAGTCTGTTGGGCTGGCAGTCTGGATAATTCTATATTCCCAGTTCTCCATTTTCCTGGTGTCAGAGTATCCATAAGTTCTAAACGGGGATGATGAGTCAACCATTCTGAAAAAGGAAATACATTTCTGACACTAGTCAGCCTTTCTTCATTCTTCACTGACAAAGTGTTTCTCTTCCTTTCTTCTCTAATTAAACAGTTAGAAATGGGCTTATTCAACCAAAAGAAAAAACAGACCTGTCAAATACACCTCCCCTCATTTACTTGTACCTGAGATTCATTGTGTAATAGCATCATTAGCAGAAACTTCAGTCTATCTCGGAATTCAATGTTGCAAAAGGCTGATGGGGTAGACAGGGCAGGGATGCAGGGACTGAGGGTGAGAGACAGGAGAAGAGGGGAAGTCTTTTTTTTTTCTAATTCAGGAATATCAGGATTATATCAGGATTATACTAGTTGTAAAATTTGAGAATTTGGAAGAAATCATAAAGTCTGTTTAGAATTTCATTTTTTTCAATCATGTCCAACTCTTCATTACCCCCTTTGGAAATTTTCTTTAAAAAACCACTGGAGTTTTTTGCCTTTTATTTCTCCAGCTCATTTTAGATAAGGAACTGAGGCAAGCAAGGTAAAGTGACTTGTCCAGGGTCACAGAGATAGTATAGTATCTTTGACGTCAGATTTGAACATATGCCACCTGGATGCCCTTGTTTAGCAAAAATAGCTCTTTCATTTTATTATTTCACAGTTCACCAAAATTTTATGATTTCTTTTTATCTTGAGAAGTCCTGCTAGGAAGTCTTAGACCTGTACTACACTTGGACTATATTTGAAGCTTTTGCTATTTGATAGAACCTATTACAATTTGTGCTACATTATTATAGCCTTTACATACTATTAAGTCATGCTAAGGATCTGTAATAAAATGGTATTGGAAGACCCTGAAGAACTTCCCCTGAGTTGCAAAATCATTTACCTGATTAGAAATGATTAAGGCTTAAGTGATCTTTATGTGGAGGGTATGAGTGACAAAGGAAAGAATGAGTGATGTCTTAACTTTGTTGTGGAGCAGGCAGGCATAATACAGTCTGGTCTAGTGGAATGAGAGTGATGTGAGATACTCTTTAGACATCTAACAGTTAACAAAAGAAGGTTTTCTTAACAATGTCAGAGAAAAGTTATTCAACAAAGTTATAGCATTGATTCAACTACACAAGGCTTCCCTGCTTCTAAGTTGGCCATAGGGGCCAATATGGTGACCTGAGAGAGGAGCTCTTTATTCTTTTTGTGATGACTTTTGTACTTAAGTCACCAGGAAATTATATCAGTGTCTAAGCCTTAACTTAGTAGGCAATTAATTAATATTTATCAGTTGATTGATTTGTTCCTTAGGCTAATCAATTATTGAGAACAATTTCATTGCTTTTTTTGGTTTGTTTTGGGTTTTTTTTTAGATTTTTGCAAGGCAAATGGGGTTAAGTGATTTACCCAAGGCCACACAGCTAGGTAATTATTAAGTGTCTGAGGCCAAATTTGAACTCAGGTACTCCTGACTCCAGGGCCGGTGGTCTACCCACTGCACTAGCCACCCCAATTTCATTGCTTTTTTAAGGAAAATCTGGCCTGTCATATATAAGAACCAAAATTGAGGGGAAAGTGGACAGATGGCAAAAAAAACATCCTCTTTCCTAAAATCATATCCCTTGAAAAATGACTATCTTTATATTCTCATGACAAGTTGTAGAAAGAGAAAGGAAAGTGTCAAAGTTTAGACCACTTAATAATATTTCTGGTTCTTCCTCCCCTCTATTCTATGAATTGAAACCATGATTACTCAAGAGGAATGTTGTTCTATTTAAATAGAAAGTTGATGATCTGGATTCAAGAAAGTTTAAGATAGAATCATTAATCCTTTCTGAGAAATCTCTCTTCCCTGGGATTATTTCCAAAGGTTATCAAAATAGACTTTTTAGGTTAGTGAGTCACAAACTGAGACAAAATTAAAGAATTTTTTTTAAATATAAAAAGCTTACAGCAAAAGCTTCATCATTTGCCCAGGTGCTCTAATGAATTAAGGCATCACTAAACACAATTAAGCTAAGAATTATGCATCTGAGTCCATCCTTAAGATATTTCATATTCTTGTCTAGTAACAATGAAGAACTATTTTATAACCAATATGTCAGAATAGAAATATCACTAAATTTGTAGTACTGATTCTGCCATTTATTAAAGTTTCTTGGTTTAGAAACATTACAATACTTCAGTGAGCCAATCCATCCATGTGGACCAAAATCCATTTGTACTTTCTCAAAATAATAACACATAAGTAGTTCTTTTAAAGTTTGAAATCCTTTTAAATTTGAAAAATCATTTTGTGAAAAAATATTTAATGAAAAATTCTTTGTTGTGAACAGTTCTGGTGGATTAGTAATGTTTTTGATATTATTCTCATTTTTAAGAGGAAGTAACTGAGGTTTTAAAAGATTTGACTATAGGGGCGGCTAGGTGGCACAGTGGATAGAGCACCAGACCTGGAGTCAGGAGTACCTGAGTTCAAATCCGGTCTCAGACACTTAATAATTACCTTGCTGTTTGCCCTTGGGTAAGCCACTTAACCCCATTGCCTTGCAAAAACCTAAAAAATAAAAAAATAAAAAACAAATAAAAAAAGAGATTTGACTATAATCACATACTAGTAAACCTTAGAGTGATTGAACCCTGATATCTTGACTTGATAAGCAGGGTTCTATTCTATAACTTACTGAGTCTCAGCTTTCTCCATTTAAAAATGGGAACAATAATTTTGCAGCCAACCTTATAGTTGATTTTGCATCTCTGGGGAAGAAGTATTTAATAAAAATAAAGGCATTATATTGACATAAGGAGGCATGTCATCTCCCACACTGTTGAGCAGAAAACATTAAATTACAAGATCATAATAGTACATAGTATACTAGGAAAAAGGAGAGAGGAAGAGAACAGAGGAGGGAAAGAGGCGTTCCTTCAATCACATCCTCTTCATAATCACCTCCTTGACACTCTCACAAGAGACAGGGAAGTATGGGGTGGGAGTGAGTGAGTGTAAGTCAAGTTTATATTATTTAAGAACATTTTTGGTTCTTTCATAAAGGAGAAAAGAGGAGAGAAAGGGAGTTGTTATTATTATTTCTATAAAAAGCAATTTTATATAATTATTTGACTATCTTCCCCATCATCAAAGAATCCCATCTAGTCCATCATATTTTAAAAGCTTAAAAAAAAAGTACTTTCTAAAATCATCTTTAATTCATGTTTGTGTAGCATTTGTCTTCATAAATGTACAAAACTAATTTTTAAACTCTTAAAGCAAGGATTCTGACTACACATAACACTCAATCAAATCATTATACTTTGGAGGGGGCACATGCTATTGTATAAATCAAACAACTCTTTAGTTCTCTTGTTTTTGTGCTCAGTGTAGATTCTGAACAGTGATCAAAATTTTGAAAGTTCATAATAAATATCCCTGTAGCTTTAATCAAGACTTATAATGCTTGTTCTTTGTTCTCAAGGAAGATCATGACATGCATACGAATTGAATTTGAGTGAGGAGGTGCTGTGCTAAGTCACCAACCTTACTTTGTCCTCTACAGGGGACAGATATGAATCAGGACAACTGGAGATAGCTCTGGATGTCATTTCTTGTCCAAGGTTATATAGCTAAGAAATGTCAAGTGTCTGAGGATGAATTTGAACTCAGGTCCTCTTCACTCCAGGGCTGGTGCTCTATCCATGTACTGCCCAGCTACCCTGAATAATGTAGAGAGGCAAGCCCTATGAAAAAGAACCAGTCAGCCCTCCCAACTACTCTGGAAGGACAGATGTGTTATCCTAGCTGAATTAGTAAGGCATATGTAGACAGAAGTAGAAAGTCACATGTGTCACTTAAATAAAACCAGTGCTACGACTTTGAAGATTGCCTTCTCTCAAACCCAGATGCAAATAATTCACAACTATGAGCCGAAGATCCCCAGGGATAGCAGAGTCCTCTAGACTGGCATGTATTGTAGGATCCTAGAAAACCTTGCTTTCAGCCCAGCCCTTGCTGCCATCAGCCAGGGAATCAGTTCTTATATAGAATTGATGCCTTTAAAGATCTTCTCTTCTCTTCTTTCTCATCAGGCACAGCTGATTAAGACAAGGGAAAAAGAGGTGCAGCTACCAGTCCTTGGCACTGTCAAATGGTTCCAAATTTATAATCGGATATGGTTTTACCAGAGAATAACTGACAAGCCTCAACTCTATCAGTGAGATGGGGGTGTCTACTCCAAGCTTGGGAAGACATCTTGCAGAATGGGCAAATATGAACAATTTGTTCCAATAAACCATGAGGGCAGTTGAAGCAGTCACTGCATCCTGAGCCACTTGTCAGTCATCTTGACTTTTGTCTTGTCACTGGACTCTGATGACTGGTAAAAAGTAATACTGAAAACACAACTCTAAATTTTTATGTGAGTCCAAAAATATTACTCATAACTATTTACCATTTATCTCCCTCAAAGTCCTGTGATGACAGGCAAGTAACAAAGCAACAGGTATAGTTATACCAGGGATTATAGTCACAATCCTTCACACTTGCAGCCCAGGATATAGAGTCATCTTCTCACGGGACTGAAACAGTACTGGAATTTATCAATTCACTGGTATATGAGCAGCCTTTTCAAGAACCACAATGCTCACCTCCCAGCATGAGGAAGGGACTAGAAAAGGTTCCCTAAAAATAGACTCTTTCATCTAACCATGGCCCGCTTATGACAACAGGCAGGAATCCTACCTTGCAGTCAAAATACAAAAGCAAAAAATGTTCAAAAACTTTTGTGAAGTAGATTTCACTCATTTTTGTTGCATAGAATTGCATATGGACAAGAAATCCAGTAGACCTGAAAGATAAACAACTCCTGTTATGAAATACTTAGCAGGTATCACATCCAATTGGCATCCCTGAGTGAAGCAAGGCTGGCAAATGAAGACTAACTTACCAGAGTTGGAGCTAGATATACATTTTTTGGAATGGCTGAGGAGAAGGGGAGTGCCATGAAGCTGACTTAGTTTTCACAGTTAAAACTATTCAAATCAACAAGTTTGTATGCCTCCCCAAAGGAATGAAAGACAGGCTAATTGCAATTCCATTATCACTTACAGAAAAGTGCCACACCACCATCCCACCATGCCAAACCCTGATAAAGTGAAAGCAAAATTTTATAAACTCCTGGAGACCCTCAAATATCAATGTGCCAAAGAAAGACAAGTTTGTAATTTCAGGTGATTTCAATGCTAGAATAGTCCCAGTCTATCAGAAATTACTTGGAAAGAATGAGGCTAAAAATAGCAACAGTAATGATCACTTATTACTGAAAATGTGTATCTCATTATCTTGTCATAACTAACACTGTCTTCTATGTATCTAAAGACAACAGAACTTCATGAACTGATCTTGTGCCAAACGTAGTATTTAATAGACCTTGTCATTGTAAAGAGACCAAAAGGATCTGAAATAATGAAGATAATGCATAGTGCCTAGTTTGATCATAGACTTCAACTGAGCCAATACAATCTCAAACACCAATATTGGTTGGACAAAAATAATAGGTAAACTTAAAAACTGCTAAACAACAACAACAAAAAAAATTCCACAGGTTTTACTAGCAGGATAGTTCATCTCATTCTAAGAAGGCAGTTTACATCAAAAGTAAAGTTCAAGTGAAGCTTAGAAAGATACATGATTCTTGGCTCAGAAAAAGGGCAGATAAAACACAATTTTATACTGATAATAACAATCCACAATGCTTTTATGATGCTCTCAGGGCTATTTATGGGTGTATCCCAACTACTCAGTACTAATGGAGACACATTAATTAGTGATAAGGACATGATCCTGAAGAGATAAGTTGAACATTTCCATTGATCATATTCCTAAATTGAAGTCAATCCCTCTTTAACCAAATTTCCAGCTGAACAAAAGATTTTTGAATGTCTTTAGGCTCCTCCAGTGTGGTAAACCTCCTAATTCTGATTCTATTCCAGCTGAGATTTACAAGATAGGGTGTCCACTGCTCAAACAAAAGTTGACTCTTCTGGGCTATATGACAAGAGGAGGTTATCCTCCAAGAGTTCAAGAATACTTACATTGCCCATCTTCATAAAGGAAAAAGGAAACTGATATCCTATGACAATCATATTGGGGGGGGGGTCTTCACTTGGAAGATGGTCTTCTACCCAAGAGCTATTGTGGCTTCAGAAAGAAGTGAGAAATGGTTGATATGGTATTTGCTGCTCAAGAGTTCCAAGAAAAATTCCAGGAGCAGAACAGGTCTGTATGCAACATTCATTTGTCTGATAAAATTGTGCTTTGAAATTGTTAGGCCTTGTGGAAAGGGCAAAATTTGACTGCCTGGAAAAGTTCTTCAGTACTGTAGACCAATTCCACTATACTATGCTTATATGAATTCTGAATAATGGATGATCTTCTATCACTTTCCCAGTCACCAATAAAATGAAACAGGACTGTGTGTTTGTTCCATGCTTTTTAGCATCATGTCTTCAATGAAGTTGTCAGATGCCTTCAAGAAGGCAAAATGCCATCAAGGTCAGCTGCTCAACAGACAGCAAATTATTTAACTTGAAAGCCAAGACTAAAGTAGAGGGAAATTTGGCACATGAAATTTTATTCACAGAGGATTGTGCACTCAATGAAATCTCTGAGGCTGATATACCACAGAATATGGACTGGTTCTCTGCTGCTTGTGTTGTTTTTGTCCTGGCAATTAACACTAAGAAAACCAGTTCTCCACCAGTTAGCAACGCACTATCTAAACATGGAACCACCAGTTAAAGCAAATGTAAGAATTTTGAATGCCATGGCTAAATTCAATTATATCAGCAATATACTTTTTAGGGATAGGATCATAGATGATGAGATTGAAACACATATTTCCAAAGCTAAGTCACTCTTTGCGAGGATCCAAAGAAAAATATGGGAGAGAAAAAAATATTAGGCTACCTACTAAATTAAAGGTCTATAGAACTGTTGTGCTGATCTTTTTTTGTTAAAAGACTAAAAAACTGGGACAATCTATTATTATCATGCCAGGAAACTGAATCACTTCCATTTGAATTATCTTTGGAAAATTTGGAAGATCACCTGGGAAAATAAGACTCTAAATTCTTTTTCAGGGTGAACTGTCAAGCATTCAAACTCTAATACAGAGGGCAGAAACTCAGATGGGCTGGTCACAGTTTTCAAATGCCAAACATGCATTTGAAACTATTTTCCCAAAAACTCACATAAGAGAAGCACTCACATGGTGAAACAAGAATATTCTCAAAGTCTCACAGAAAAATTTTGACCCCAACATAATGATGTCACTTTTGTCTTCTCTGAGCATAAAGGACAACTTACCTACTTATAGCTAATACTCCTATATGTGCTGTATTCCCTACTAAAATAGGCAGTCCTTGAAAGAAGTGATTGCATTGAATTTCTTTCTGTATCCTGACCCTTAGAATAGTACTTTGCACAGCTTGGTAATTATTAAGTTAGTTTTAATTCATCCATTCATTAAATTAAGCAGTTAAGGGGGTGCAGTGCATAGAATGCCAGAACTGGATTCAGGAAGACTGGAATTCAGATATAGTTGCAGAAACTTCCTAGATCTGTGACACAGGTCTCTGTCTAAGCCTCTATCTGTCTCAGTTCACTAATTTGTAAAATGGAGATAATAATAGTACCTACTGCATGTGTTTTTTGTAAGGAACAAATGAAATAATATTTGTTAAGTGTCTGGAGCATAGTAAGTACTATGTAAATGCTAACTATTATTGTTTTGCTATTATCCATAAAAGAATTATTAGAAACCAAGATCCTGGAATAAAAATCTAATAAAAAATTTGTCTGTAACACATAAGGTAGAACAAAATGATTTTGCTCTTATCTCAGAACATATTTTCCAACCTTCTAGGACTTCAAAGTTTATTTAGTAACAGAATCGAGGACAGAGAGAAAAGTTTGTATATTCTACAAAGGACAATTACTTGGGGGGGAGCTAATCCAGAAAAACATAGACAGAGCTCTCCTGGTATTATACATTCATTATATAATATGGGAGATCACCTTTGCCCTGAAATTAAATTTTATAGCACAACTTTCCACACCAACATGAGTAAAGTGGTCATTGGATAATATGTTGAGATTAAACAGCAACAGCAACAAGAGGACCCTCCTACTTGGAATGAGATTGTTTAAGGAGGTCATGATCTAAGAAATCAAGAGCTGACATACAGGAGAAGGAAAAACAAGTGGCACAAATCTGAAAGAAGATAAGAAAAAGGAGGTAGGAAATGAATTTTACATAGCATTTGATATGTAAAGGTCTTCTTGACCATAGGCCCAATGATCTTTCCAATATACAACCTAGCTACCTCAATACCAGTCAAATGAGAAGAGAGCAGGGAGAACTAAAGCTCTGGGAATTTAAGAGCTAAGTGAGCAAATAGAAAAGATAACCCATTAATAAGATTGAAAGAATATTGGGGGGGGGGGTGTCTAGGTGGCACAGTGGATAGAGCACACTGGCCCTGGAGTGAGGAGTACCTGAGTTCAAATCCAGCCTCAGACACTTTATAATTACACAGCTGTATGGCCTTGGGCAAGTCACTTGACCCCATTCGCCTTGCAAAAAACACTAAAGAAATATATGAGGGAAGAGACAAAGGAATGATTCCAGGGCTGGCACAGAAGAGATACTGGTCATGAAGCTACCATTACTGCACCACCTACCTCCCTGATACAAAAGGAAAAGAAATTCAAGAAGCAGACAACATTGGCCCCTAAATTTCACTGATAACTTTGTGTGGCTGAACTAATTGTATCCATCTAATATGGCAGAGAAATAATGAAAGTAATAGAGATATTATAATATTACTCCCTTGAAGGCCTAGGAGATGGCCTCCATTTAGAACACAGCACCATTTACTTGCTCCCTTGATATTTTTCCCTAAAAGATTTCTTTTGTTGGGGATTTGTTTTCCTTTATAATGGTCTGACTTCAAGGTTGTATTGGTGGGGTGATAGCCAAAATGACCCACTGAATCTGGAATTGCAAAAGACTCGAGAGTATGTGAGGATCCTTGGGTCTCAATTCTGATAAAACAAAAAAAAGATACTGATATCAATTGAATCTTTCATTTGGATATTTCAAACATCTAGGATTCACATAGACAAAGCATAGAGTGAATTGATGGATTGATTAAATCAGTTTTGATCTTCATTCTTCTCCATATGTTCCATATCCAACTCAAAGCTCATTACAAGAGATTTCTTCCAGCTGTCAAGATAACAGTTTCACATATGTTGTTTCCTTTTGAACATGATGAAAGCAATACATGCCATTCCAGTATTCCATCATAAAGAAGTTACAGATCATCACTCTATCAATCAGCAACTTATCTCTGTAGTGACTTAGCTTTATATCATTTGGTCTAGATTTTCTACTACCACTACAATGGGCTTTTGTTTTATGATTTCCTCAATTTTTCTGTCCTGTTTGACTTGTTCTCTTCTCATCAGACTGTTTTTGGCTAAGTCAGTTCATTTTTCATTTCTGCTACTGCCTACTCCTTTGTATTTTACATTTTCAATTCTTTTCTTGACTCCCTACTTACTTCCACTTGTTCTTCCATTGATGGTATTGGCAAAAAAAATACTTTCTACCAGGAATTTCATAAAATTAAGCCATCAGAAACAAATACATAAAATTCAAAGTCACCTATCCCTCAAGAATGTTGCCATAAGTTGGTGGGGTAGAAATACTAGTGCACAGACATGGCTCAGAGTTCCTAAATTTTCTTGGGTTTTTGACCTTGGGAGAAACTTCCTTCTACCAAGAAGATATATGACTGAGATGCAGAGAAGTTATGAAAGAAAAAAAAAAATGAGGATTTCAAGTTATACTAATTCTTTATTCTTAATATTCAGGGAATGGGGGGAATTAGTATTTTTTTCTTGTAAGAGAAATCAAGGAAAACAAAAGAAGTTGAGGACTCATGGTATGGCTGAGTATGTAGGAAAAGTGGAAAGAAACAGAAAACAGCAAATGAGAGAATTGGTGATTAACAGAATCTAGTCTAAAACTCCTATATATGTCCAATCTTCACCACTGCCCAGTTTCCAAAGGAATACTACTACCCAGAAAGGAAAAAAAGTCATCTCTCTTTTACCCAGCTAATAACTTCTAATTTGTTCCACCTATACTAGTGGAAAGAGAGTTTGAGGGAAATAAAAGAGATTATAATGCCTCTCTCTCAATATCTATCATAATCTGAGATTAGGAATCTGTTCCATCAAATGTTTATTTGCATTCCTATGCTATTTAAAATTGCTCTAATGTGCATAGCCACTTACTCTAATTTGTGACCAAATCTTTAAGTATATAGTTTGAGATTAAGAGAAGGAAAGACAATCCAAAAGTTTCTGCTCAAGCTGAGATAATGAACAGGCCAAAAGAGAGGATTTTTGCAATTTTGATAATATGTGATATATCACTACCCCACACTGCTTTTGAACCTGGGAGAATTACTAAGGAAACAAGCCAGTAATTTTAATCAGTGGAAGTTGATGTATTTTTTCAGGTAACTGTGCCCCCTGCATAGCAGCAGTACTACCCAAAGGGGTAGGCATGTGGCTACAAGAAGAAACATGTAAAATGAGATCTTGCCTTAAAGTAAATAACTGGACTGGGTCAACAGCTTAAATCCCTCTAAATTTGCTTTAAATCTATAATAATTTCATTTAAATGCAATTTAAAATTTTCCTGGTTCTTCTCTCTTTAATTGCAACTAGAAACTGAAAGAAAAAGGAACAAAAATATTATAACTTGTTTTTAAAAGTAGTTTGAAAACTGTAAGTCATAAGAACCAATATCATCTACTAAGGGAAATATAGTTTTTTAATTTCGAACAATATAATAATAATTCACATGTGTTTATGGATAAGAAAAGACAAATAAACAAACAAAAACTGAGATTTCAATGGAGAAAAATAGAGATGTTAGATAATTTTATCATAGTCATACAAATAATAGGTCTTAGATTCAGGAATCAATCTCAGATCTCAAGCACATACAAAATATTCACCAATTCCCTACACAGTTCCTCAAAAGCATCTAGCAGCTAACAGCTGGTGGTTTAAGATAACTGTTGTGATTGAATTACCTTTTTTTCCTTTTAAATAGAGAAAAAATTAAGTAGAGTATTACGTTAATACCTTCCAGTTAGGGGGAAATAGAAGTATATAATTTAAAGATTATTCAATTCAACAAATATTTATTAAGTGTCTAGGTACCAGACACTGTGCTAATCACTGATGATACAAAGACAAAAAAAAAAAAACAAAGCATGCCCTAGACTCATGGAGCTTACATTCTATTATAAAGTACAAGAAAATATATTAGAAAATAACAAATATGCACAAAATGAGTACAGATTAATTTAGGGCACTAACAGCTTGAGAGAGTAGGGGAAACTTGTACTAGACCTTTATTCTATGCATCATGAATTTAGTTGGAAAAAATAATGATCTCTATTTTAAACATATTGGGTTAGAAAAGTCTATGGAATGTACGGGCAAAGATATGCCCAGGAGTCAGTTGCTTATGGCTAGAAAGCAGATGAGATGTGAAATTTTAATGTATAAATTTGTAAGTCAAATGTGGAGATGATAGTTGATTCTATGAGAGAAGAGAAACAGAGAAAAATGGAGAGAGAGAGAGAGGAGAGAGAGAGAGAGAGAGAGAGAGAGAAAGAAGAAAAAAAATGATGATAATGATAAGGATGATGAGGATGATGACGGTCTGATGGTCCAAGAGATAGATAGATGAATCAATGAATAGACAGTGTGGCACAACATATAGATAGCCAGTCTCATAGTCAAGGTTCAAATGTCACATCTGATCCATACTGGTTCTGTGACCATGACAAGCCTCCCAGTCAATTTTGTAAAGCTATCAATTGTTTTGATTGATAAAGTCAGGAGGTTGCCAGAAGTTCTCTATATCAATGAAATTCCAAGTTTAATCCAAAAAATATGACTCAATCATAGGTTATCACTGAGAATCTCAAATAATCAATAATCAAAAAGTTTCTTGTTTTAAAATTGGATCTCGTTCTAGTCCCCTTTACCACCACCACCACCACTACTCCTTTTTTATTAGTATAGAAAGTATAAGTAGCCAATATAAAGTAACACTAACAAGATATAAGATTGCAAAAGGTCACCCACAGAAATCATTTACAGATGATCCCATAAGTCAAAGGAGTAAAATGGTAGCTTGCAAACCATATCACAAATTTACTAAAAATTGCATCTTGAGACTATAAGCTAACTCAAGTGAAACCAACTGAGCCTTGCTGTAAGAATCTTTTGGTCCTATTAACTGCTATATAGTCAGTCTGTAAGTCTCAGAAAAGCTCCAGGTATCCACAAAAATGTTGCTGATAACTTTGATATGATATAGATATGTTAATGAACTAACTACAAGGTGGCATGGTTAATAATTACTCTGTCACCCATCAAAATGAGACTTCAAACTTCTGTCCCCTCAAACCTACTTCCATTTCCATCTGAGTCCATATTGCCCAGTATTTCTATCTCCATTGTTATACAAGTGATTCCTCCCCCACCTATCTATCCCACACTGCCTGCTTTCCTCCAGCATCCCATCCCTGTTCCCACACCATCTGTTGCTATAATGCTCCCCTGCCTGAGCTATTCATCTCTGTATTTTCTGTTCCTTTTCTCCTGTTCCCCCCGCCTTATTAAAATGTGATTGAAACTTTAAACCCTACTGCTCTCCTGGTCTTTCTTGACCATGGTCTCACTTGTTCTTAAAGATCTTCCACAATATGACTCTTGCTAACTGCACTTTTTAATGCTTCATTATAAGGGAAACCACTGTGCTAAGGATGAGGGATATAAAGAAAAGTAAAAATAGTCACTGCCTTTCAGTGTAAATAACTAAGCACATACAAGATACAGACAAAGAAGAAGGAAACTAATCTTAAAATGGAAGAAACCAGAAGCTGGGGTCTAGAGAAGACCTCCTGTAGAAGCAAAATTTGAGCTGATTCTAAAAGGAAGGAAAGAAGAGGCCAAGAAGGAGAATAATGCAGGCATGGGGAGATGACTAGGTGCAAAGACATGGAGATGGAAGCTATATGAGAAATAGCAAGTAAATCAATGTGACTAGATGAATAGAGTGTGTGGTGGGCAGTAAAGTGTAAGGACACTGCTGTATCCAAAGAGGGAATTGTGGAGTTTAAACAAAGACCAAAGATTATTACCTTTAAATTTAAAAAAAGTATCTTATTATGCAATTTTGCTACCTCTTTTTTAAAATTTTTTTTCCTTAAGAATATGATTTCTCTCAACACATTCAATTTTGATCAATGTATAGAATGGAAACAATGTAAAAATTATCAGACTGCCTTCTGAGGGAGGGTAGGAAGAGGAAAGCAAGATTGGTGGGGGGAAATTGTAAAATTCAAAAAAGAATCACAAAAAAAAAAAGTAAAGTGTAAGGACACTGGAAAGGTAGGAAAGGACCAAGAGAAGAAATTTTTTGAATGCTAAACTGAGGAATTTGACCCTGGAGGTAATAGGAAGCCACTGGAACTCATTGAATGGTAAGAGTGGCATGGTCAGAGCTATATTTTAGGGGGGGAAAATCACCTTGGCAGCTGAGTAGAGGCTGAATAGAAGTAGGCAGAGACTTGATGCAGGAAGACCAATTATGATAACTAATTACAATAGTCTGGGGGGGGGATCATGTAGACCTCAAACAAAGTGGCAACTATGTGATTTAAGTTATAGTTTCAATCACCATGATGACCCTGAAATTAGACTTTAATAGTTTGTATATAGTACAGCAATCAGTGTCATGTGGCCACCAAAGTGCATGCAAATTCACAGGTCTAAACAAAAAGGGTAATACTGTCTATCTGTCTCTCTATTTATCTATCTGTCTGTCCATCTATTTATTTAACTTCTTTTTATCTAACTTATATATTATATGCATATATTGCATTTAAGTATGTGAATGTAGATGTATAGATATGTAGACATATAGGTTACACCATTGATTGAGAATCTACTCAAGAACCTCAAGCAGGGGGCGGCTAGGTGGCACAGTGGATATAAAGCACCAGCCCTAGAGTCAGGAGTACCTGGGTTCAAATCCGGCCTCAGACATTTAATAATTACCTAGCTGTGTGGCCTTGAGCAAGCCACTTAACCCCACTACTTTGCAAAAACCTAAAAAATATATATATATTAAAAAAAAAGAACCTCAAGCAGAGGCCAAATGCAAACTAAGAGAGGATGTTGAAGCTCTAATAGGTCAGCAGATAATAACAAAAGTACATGCTGGGAGAGCTAAAAATAACCAAGAAGAGGAGAATACTGGCAGATTTTTCAAGGAATAAAATTTTTCAGTCTTCCCAAAATGTGGGAAAGAAAGAATGCTTCCAGGAAGGCAGTTTTCACAGCAAAGGGAAAGTGGCGGGGGGGGGGGGGGGGGGGGGTGGGGGGGGATGAAGTACACCTCCTAGACTTTTCCAATATGACTTGACTCTTTTTCAACAGAAAAAGCAGAAGCCTCTATCTTCTTTGGAGAAAAGATAGTAAATATTTGACTATTTTGTGACTAAGTTGCTAACAAACATTGGTCTTTCATTTAACTCATTCTTTTCCCATTTGTAAGACCCCCTAGATCTGTTCAATGAAATGAGCCTCTACCTGAGACATTTAGAAAGTCACTTAAAGTGGATTTCCCTTTAAGCACTAAGGAATCTACTCTTAAGGAAAGCTTCTTCCTTCTTGATTTGACTAATTACACAAGGGAAGAGAAAGTGGCAAGCAAGGAGGAAAGGGGGGGGGGGGTCTCTCCCATTCCAAAATTTTATTTCATCAGGGGAAAGGGCAGAGGAGGGCTAAATTACTGTCTCAAAAGCAAGTCAGTTACAATTTTTTTTAATGTGAACTTCTAAATTGTGTTGGGATTTGGTTTTTTACTTTTTTATATGCTGAATTATTTTAGTGGGGTTTTCAGGTTGCATTCTCAAGATTGTTAAAAAGGAGAGATTTGGGGGCGGCTAGGTGGCGCAGTGGATAAAGCACCGGCCCTGGAGTCAGGAGTACCTGAGTTCAAATCCAGTCTCAGACACTTAATAATTACCTAGCTTTGTGTCCTTAGGCAAGCCACTTAACCCCGTTTGCCTTGCAAAAACCTTTAAAAAAAAAAAAAAAGGAGAGAGATTTTGAAGGTACACAAATGTACCTAAGCAAGAGAAACCTTTCTTCACCTTGTTCCCTCTCCCTCAGAAATTGCCATTATGAAAGAGAAAGTCTGTGAAGTGCAAGAGTTTTATTAAACTCTATGCTGATCATACTTCTGTTCTTATCAGTCGAAAAACATTTACCAGGATTAATAGAAAAATATTTGTTCTTTCAATATGTAGCCTTATAGTGCAGATCAATACTTAAAAGGGTTTATTATAGTTTTAATAGTGCTAGTGTATGATTTATGATTACAAGCTTTGCCTTTAAGCTCAAATTTGCCTCCTATATTTTCCCACCTACCCAGACCCATAGTGTTACCAGAGCTTTCAGAAACATATCTTCATTTTTTAAATTCTGAATCTCACAGATGTTAAAATACTGACCTCATTGTATTAAGATTTTATTTGGTTTGCCAGAAAGTATGAAAGACTTATGGGAGTCACCCTGTCTTTGAGAAATTCTCTGAGAACAGGGCAGTCCCTCTGATTTTTTTTTTGTCCTTGACAGATTTTATAGCCTTATCAGCTAACTCACAGTGAAAAAACAAATCAAAACAAAACATCAACTTATGTGGGGAGTGAATGTGTACAAACTAGAAATTTTTTTTTAATTTTGAATCCAAACCTTAATTAGGAAAATTAGTTTGGAAATTTTAAAAGTTTATGTTAGGGTAAGTTAAGGGCTACAAAGAATTTGCAAATTGAAATATTTAAATATGAGTTTGATCAAACAATTTCTTTTCCTAGAGGGGTGAGGGTATTTTACCCGCAGTCTACTCCCCTTATCCCTGTAAAATGCTTGGATAGTAATTCTATAACTGAGTAATGACTATGAATTATTATGGACTCTGTGGGTAATGACAGGAAAATGATTACAAAATGATTGCTATTACTAACTTTTCTAGAACTAAATTAAAAAATAGTAGAAAGATAGACATCTTTGCTTTCTAGTGTTTTTAGAAAGACATAGTTAGATACTGGTTTATATTATGATATTTACTATATCAAGGAATGATCCATTTATTTCCTCTGCTTTTTAATTTCTTTAATGTCTAATACCATAAATGTTCATTGTATGTTGTAATAATTTTTTTCATATCTATTCATACAAAATATGTAGTATATGAATTCAGTTGTTTTTATTGATTTTATATTAATATGTTCTATTATTTTTGTACTTTTCATAATTGAACTATCTGAAAGCAAATTTGATCATAGTATATAATCATTTAATTTTTTTAATCATTTAAATTTTTAAGTAGATCCTATTGATATATTTTATTTTAATATTTTTAATTTCTATTTAATTTTTAATTCAATATTACATTCACTTTTACATAAATATTAATTTAAAATAGTTTTCTTTTTCTTACCCTCCTACTTGGAATGAGATTGTTTAAGGAGGTCATGATCTAAGAAATCAAGAGCTGACTTACAGGAGAAGGAAAAACAAGTGGCACAAATCTGAAAGAAGATAAGAAAAAGGAGGTAGGAAATGAATTTTACATAGCATTTGATATGTAAAGGTCTTCTTGACCATAGGCCCAATGATCTTTCCAATATACAACCTAGCTACCTCAATACCAGTCAAATGAGAAGAGAGCAGGGAGAACTAAAGCTCTGGGAATTTAAGAGCTAAGTGAGCAAATAGAAAAGATAACCCATTAATAAGATTGAAAGAATATTGGGGGGGGGGGGGTGTCTAGGTGGCACAGTGGATAGAGCACTGGCCCTGGAGTGAGGAGTACCTGAGTTCAAATCCAGCCTCAGACACTTTATAATTACACAGCTGTATGGCCTTGGGCAAGTCACTTAACCCCATTCGCCTTGCAAAAAACACTAAAGAAATATATGAGGGAAGAGACAAAGGAATGATTCCAGGGCTGGCACAGAAGAGATACTGGTCATGAAGCTACCATACTGCACCACCTACCTCCCTGATACAAAAGGAAAAGAAATTCAAGAAGCAGACAACATTGGCCCCTAAATTTCACTGATAACTTTGTGTGGCTGAACTAATTGTATCCATCTAATATGGCAGAGAAATAATGAAAGTAACAGAGATATTATAATATTACTCCCTTGAAGGCCTAGGAGATGGCCTCCATTTAGAACACAGCACCATTTACTTGCTCCCTTGATATTTTTCCCTAAAAGATTTCTTTTGTTGGGGATTTGTTTTCCTTTATAATGGTCTGACTTCAAGGTTGTATTGGTGGGGTGATAGCCAAAATGACCCACTGAATCTGGAATTGCAAAAGACTCGAGAGTATGTGAGGATCCTTGGGTCTCAATTCTGATATAACAAAAAAAGATACTGATATCAATTGAATCTTTCATTTAGATATTTCAAACATCTAGGATTCACATAGACAAAGCATAGAGTGAATTGATGGATTGATTAAATCAGTTTTGATCTTCATTCTTCTCCATATGTTCCATATCCAACTCAAAGCTCATTACAAGAGATTTCTTCCAGCTGTCAAGATAACAGTTTCACATATGTTGTTTCCTTTTGAACATGATGAAAGCAATACATGCCATTCCAGTATTCCATCATAAAGAAGTTACAGATCATCACTCTATCAATCAGCAACTTATCTCTGTAGTGACTTAGCTTTATATCATTTGGTCTAGATTTTCTACTACCACTACAATGGGCTTTTGTTTTATGATTTCCTCAATTTTTCTGTCCTGTTTGACTTGTTCTCTTCTCATCAGACTGTTTTTGGCTAAGTCAGTTCATTTTTCATTTCTGCTACTGCCTACTCCTTTGTATTTTACATTTTCAATTCTTTTCTTGACTCCCTACTTACTTCCACTTGTTCTTCCATTGATGGTATTGGCAAAAAAAAATACTTTCTACCAGGAATTTCATAAAATTAAGCCATCAGAAACAAATACATAAAATTCAAAGTCACCTATCCCTCAAGAATGTTGCCATAAGTTGGTGGGGTAGAAATACTAGTGCACAGACATGGCTCAGAGTTCCTAAATTTTCTTGGGTTTTTGACCTTGGGAGAAACTTCCTTCTACCAAGAAGATATATGACTGAGATGCAGAGAAGTTATGAAAGAAAAAAAAATGAGGATTTCAAGTTATACTAATTCTTTATTCTTGATATTCAGGGAATGGGGGGAATTAGTATTTTTTTCTTGTAAGAGAAATCAAGGAAAACAAAAGAAGTTGAGGACTCATGGTATGGCTGAGTATGTAGGAAAAGTGGAAAGAAACAGAAAACAGCAAATGAGAGAATTGGTGATTAACAGAATCTAGTCTAAAACTCCTATATATGTCCAATCTTCACCACTGCCCAGTTTCCAAAGGAATACTACTACCCAGAAAGGAAAAAAAGTCATCTCTCTTTTACCCAGCTAATAACTTCTAATTTGTTCCACCTATACTAGTGGAAAGAGAGTTTGAGGGAAATAAAAGAGATTATAATGCCTCTCTCTCAATATCTATCATAATCTGAAATTAGGAATCTGTTCCATCAAATGTTTATTTGCATTCCTATGCTATTTAAAATTGCTCTAATGTGCATAGCCACTTACTCTAATTTGTGACCAAATCTTTAAGTATATAGTTTGAGATTAAGAGAAGGAAAGACAATCCAAAAGTTTCAGCTCAAGCTGAGATAATGAACAGGCCAAAAGAGAGGATTTTTGCAATTTTGATAATATGTGATATATCACTACCCCACACTGCTTTTGAACCTGGGAGAATTACTAAGGAAACAAGCCAGTAATTTTAATCAGTGGAAGTTGATGTATTTTTTCAGGTAACTGTGCCCCCTGCATAGCAGCAGTACTACCCAAAGGGGTAGGCATGTGGCTACAAGAAGAAACATGTAAAATGAGATCTTGCCTTAAAGTAAATAACTGGACTGGGTCAACAGAGCTTAAATCCCTCTAAATTTGCTTTAAATCTATAATAATTTCATTTAAATGCAATTTAAAATTTTCCTGGTTCTTCTCTCTTTAATTGCAACTAGAAACTGAAAGAAAAAGGAACAAAAATATTATAACTTGTTTTTAAAAGTAGTTTGAAAACTGTAAGTCATAAGAACCAATATCATCTACTAAGGGAAATATAGTTTTTTAATTTCAAACAATATAATAATAATTCACATGTGTTTATGGATAAGAAAAGACAAATAAACAAACAAAAACTGAGATTTCAATGGAGAAAAATAGAGATGTTAGATAATTTTATCATAGTCATACAAATAATAGGTCTTAGATTCAGGAATCAATCTCAGATCTCAAGCACATACAAAATATTCACCAATTCCCTACACAGTTCCTCAAAAGCATCTAGCAGCTAACAGCTGGTGGTTTAAGATAACTGTTGTGATTGAATTACCTTTTATTTCCTTTTAAATAGAGAAAAAATTAAGTAGAGTATTACGTTAATACCTTCCAGTTAGGGGGAAATAGAAGTATATAATTTAAAGATTATTCAATTCAACAAATATTTATTAAGTGTCTAGGTACCAGACACTGTGCTAATCACTGATGATACAAAGACAAAAAAAAAAAAAACAAAGCATGCCCTAGACTCATGGAGCTTACATTCTATTATAAAGTACAAGAAAATATATTAGAAAATAACAAATATGCACAAAATGAGTACAGATTAATTTAGGGCACTAACAGCTTGAGAGAGTAGGGGAAACTTGTACTAGACCTTTATTCTATGCATCATGAATTTAGTTGGAAAAAATAATGATCTCTATTTTAAACATATTGGGTTAGAAAAGTCTATGGAATGTGCGGGCAAAGATATGCCCAGGAGTCAGTTGCTTATGGCTAGAAAGCAGATGGGATGTGAAATTTTAATGTATAAATTTGTAAGTCAAATGTGGAGATGATAGTTGATTCTATGAGAGAAGAGAAACAGAGAAAAATGGAGAGAGAGAGAGAGAGAGAGAGAGAGAGAGAGAGAGAGAGAAAGAAGAAAAAAAATGATGATAATGATAAGGATGATGAGGATGATGACGGTCTGATGGTCCAAGAGATAGATAGATGAATCAATGAATAGACAAATATACAGACAGTGTGGCACAACATATAGATAGCCAGTCTCATAGTCAAGGTTCAAATGTCACATCTGATCCATACTGGTTCTGTGACCATGACAAGCCTCCCAGTCAATTTTGTAAAGCTATCAATTGTTTTGATTGATAAAGTCAGGAGGTTGCCAGAAGTTCTCTATATCAATGAAATTCCAAGTTTAATCCAAAAAATATGACTCAATCATAGGTTATCACTGAGAATCTCAAATAATCAATAATCAAAAAGTTTCTTGTTTTAAAATTGGATCTCGTTCTAGTCCCCTTTACCACCACCACCACCACCACTACTCCTTTTTTATTAGTATAGAAAGTATAAGTAGCCAATATAAAGTAACACTAACAAGATATAAGATTGCAAAAGGTCACCCACAGAAGTCATTTACAGATGATCCCATAAGTCAAAGGAGTAAAATGGTAGCTTGCAAACCATATCACAAATTTACTAAAAATTGCATCTTGAGACTATAAGCTAACTCAAGTGAAACCAACTGAGCCTTGCTGTAAGAATCTTTTGGTCCTATTAACTGCTATATAGTCAGTCTGTAAGTCTCAGAAAAGCTCCAGGTATCCACAAAAATGTTGCTGATAACTTTGATATGATATAGATATGTTAATGAACTAACTACAAGGTGGCATGGTTAATAATTACTCTGTCACCCATCAAAATGAGACTTCAAACTTCTGTCCCCTCAAACCTACTTCCATTTCCATCTGAGTCCATATTGCCCAGTATTTCTATCTCCATTGTTATACAAGTGATTCCTCCCCCACCTATCTATCCCACACTGCCTGCTTTCCTCCAGCATCCCATCCCTGTTCCCACACCATCTGTTGCTATAATGCTCCCCTGCCTGAGCTATTCATCTCTGTATTTTCTGTTCCTTTTCTCCTGTTCCCCCCGCCTTATTAAAATGTGATTGAAACTTTAAACCCTACTGCTCTCCTGGTCTTTCTTGACCACGGTCTCACTTGTTCTTAAAGATCTTCCACAATATGACTCTTGCTAACTGCACTTTTTAATGCTTCATTATAAGGGAAACCACTGTGCTAAGGATGAGGGATATAAAGAAAAGTAAAAATAGTCACTGCCTTTCAGTGTAAATAACTAAGCACATACAAGATACAGACAAAGAAGAAGGAAACTAATCTTAAAATGGAAGAAACCAGAAGCTGGGGTCTAGAGAAGACCTCCTGTAGAAGCAAAATTTGAGCTGATTCTAAAAGGAAGGAAAGAAGAGGCCAAGAAGGAGAATAATGCAGGCATGGGGAGATGACTAGGTGCAAAGACATGGAGATGGAAGCTATATGAGAAATAGCAAGTAAATCAATGTGACTAGATGAATAGAGTGTGTGGTGGGCAGTAAAGTGTAAGGACACTGCTGTATCCAAAGAGGGAATTGTGGAGTTTAAACAAAGACCAAAGATTATTACCTTTAAATTTAAAAAAAGTATCTTATTATGCAATTTTGCTACCTCTTTTTTAAAATTTTTTTCCTTAAGAATATGATTTCTCTCAACACATTCAATTTTGATCAATGTATAGAATGGAAACAATGTAAAAATTATCAGACTGCCTTCTGAGGGAGGGTAGGAAGAGGAAAGCAAGATTGGTGGGGGGAAATTGTAAAATTCAAAAAAGAATCACAAAAAAAAAAGTAAAGTGTAAGGACACTGGAAAGGTAGGAAAGGACCAAGAGAAGAAATTTTTTGAATGCTAAACTGAGGAATTTGACCCTGGAGGTAATAGGAAGCCACTGGAACTCATTGAATGGTAAGAGTGGCATGGTCAGAGCTATATTTTAGGGGGGAAAATCACCTTGGCAGCTGAGTAGAGGCTGAATAGAAGTAGGCAGAGACTTGATGCAGGAAGACCAATTATGATAACTAATTACAATAGTCTGGGGGGGGATCATGTAGACCTCAAACAAAGTGGCAACTATGTGATTTAAGTTATAGTTTCAATCACCATGATGACCCTGAAATTAGACTTTAATAGTTTGTATATAGTACAGCAATCAGTGTCATGTGGCCACCAAAGTGCATGCAAATTCACAGGTCTAAACAAAAAGGGTAATACTGTCTATCTGTCTCTCTATTTATCTATCTGTCTGTCCATCTATTTATTTAACTTCTTTTTATCTAACTTATATATTATATGCATATATTGCATTTAAGTATGTGAATGTAGATGTATAGATATGTAGACATATAGGTTACACCATTGATTGAGAATCTACTCAAGAACCTCAAGCAGGGGGCGGCTAGGTGGCACAGTGGATATAAAGCACCAGCCCTAGAGTCAGGAGTACCTGGGTTCAAATCCGGCCTCAGACATTTAATAATTACCTAGCTGTGTGGCCTTGAGCAAGCCACTTAACCCCACTACTTTGCAAAAACCTAAAAAATATATATATATTAAAAAAAAAAGAACCTCAAGCAGAGGCCAAATGCAAACTAAGAGAGGATGTTGAAGCTCTAATAGGTCAGCAGATAATAACAAAAGTACATGCTGGGAGAGCTAAAAATAACCAAGAAGAGGAGAATACTGGCAGATTTTTCAAGGAATAAAATTTTTCAGTCTTCCCAAAATGTGGGAAAGAAAGAATGCTTCCAGGAAGGCAGTTTTCACAGCAAAGGGAAAGTGGCGGGGGGGGGGGGGGGGGGGGGGGGGGGGGATGAAGTACACCTCCTAGACTTTTCCAATATGACTTGACTCTTTTTCAACAGAAAAAGCAGAAGCCTCTATCTTCTTTGGAGAAAAGATAGTAAATATTTGACTATTTTGTGACTAAGTTGCTAACAAACATTGTCTTTCATTTAACTCATTCTTTTCCCATTTGTAAGACCCCCTAGATCTGTTCAATGAAATGAGCCTCTACCTGAGACATTTAGAAAGTCACTTAAAGTGGATTTCCCTTTAAGCACTAAGGAACCTACTCTTAAGGAAAGCTTCTTCCTTCTTGATTTGACTAATTACACAAGGGAAGAGAAAGTGGCAAGCAAGGAGGAAAGGGGGGGGGGGGGTCTCTCCCATTCCAAAATTTTATTTCATCAGGGGAAAGGGCAGAGGAGGGCTAAATTACTGTCTCAAAAGCAAGTCAGTTACAATTTTTTTTAATGTGAACTTCTAAATTGTGTTGGGATTTGGTTTTTACTTTTTTATATGCTGAATTATTTTAGTGGGGTTTTCAGGTTGCATTCTCAAGATTGTTAAAAAGGAGAGATTTGGGGGCGGCTAGGTGGCGCAGTGGATAAAGCACCGGCCCTGGAGTCAGGAGTACCTGAGTTCAAATCCAGTCTCAGACACTTAATAATTACCTAGCTTTGTGTCCTTAGGCAAGCCACTTAACCCCGTTTGCCTTGCAAAAACCTTTAAAAAAAAAAAAAAGGAGAGAGATTTTGAAGGTACACAAATGTACCTAAGCAAGAGAAACCTTTCTTCACCTTGTTCCCTCTCCCTCAGAAATTGCCATTATGAAAGA
Organism: Macrotis lagotis; assembly: GCF_037893015.1. NCBI lineage: Eukaryota > Metazoa > Chordata > Mammalia > Peramelemorphia > Peramelidae > Macrotis > Macrotis lagotis. The sequence continues at coordinate 178,459,501 of NC_133659.1, read as the reverse complement.
GAAAGTCTGTGAAGTGCAAGAGTTTTATTAAACTCTATGCTGATCATACTTCTGTTCTTATCAGTCGAAAAACATTTAACAGGATTAATAGAAAAATATTTGTTCTTTCAATATGTAGCCTTATAGTGCAGATCAATACTTAAAAGGGTTTATTATAGTTTTAATAGTGCTAGTGTATGATTTATGATTACAAGCTTTGCCTTTAAGCTCAAATTTGCCTCCTATATTTTCCCACCTACCCAGACCCATAGTGTTACCAGAGCTTTCAGAAACATATCTTCATTTTTTAAATTCTGAATCTCACAGATGTTAAAATACTGACCTCATTGTATTAAGATTTTATTTGGTTTGCCAGAAAGTATGAAAGACTTATGGGAGTCACCCTGTCTTTGAGAAATTCTCTGAGAACAGGGCAGTCCCTCTGATTTTTTTTTGTCCTTGACAGATTTTATAGCCTTATCAGCTAACTCACAGTGAAAAAACAAATCAAAACAAAACATCAACTTATGTGGGGAGTGAATGTGTACAAACTAGAAATTTTTTTTTAATTTTGAATCCAAACCTTAATTAGGAAAATTAGTTTGGAAATTTTAAAAGTTTATGTTAGGGTAAGTTAAGGGCTACAAAGAATTTGCAAATTGAAATATTTAAATATGAGTTTGATCAAACAATTTCTTTTCCTAGAGGGGTGAGGGTATTTTACCCGCAGTCTACTCCCCTTATCCCTGTAAAATGCTTGGATAGTAATTCTATAACTGAGTAATGACTATGAATTATTATGGACTCTGTGGGTAATGACAGGAAAATGATTACAAAATGATTGCTATTACTAACTTTTCTAGAACTAAATTAAAAAATAGTAGAAAGATAGACATCTTTGCTTTCTAGTGTTTTTAGAAAGACATAGTTAGATACTGGTTTATATTATGATATTTACTATATCAAGGAATGATCCATTTATTTCCTCTGCTTTTTAATTTCTTTAATGTCTAATACCATAAATGTTCATTGTATGTTGTAATAATTTTTTCATATCTATTCATACAAAATATGTAGTATATGAATTCAGTTGTTTTTATTGATTTTATATTAATATGTTCTATTATTTTTGTACTTTTCATAATTGAACTATCTGAAAGCAAATTTGATCATAGTATATAATCATTTAATTTTTTTAATCATTTAAATTTTTAAGTAGATCCTATTGATATATTTTATTTTAATATTTTAATTTCTATTTAATTTTTAATTCAATATTACATTCACTTTTACATAAATATTAATTTAAAATAGTTTTCTTTTTCTTGTCTATCTGGTCCTGATTTAGGGGACTTTAGTAAGTCTCCATCTTTACCAATTTTTACAAGCAATTTATGTGCAATTGAAGTTAGTTGTTCTTTGAATGTTTGAGAGAATTCAGTTATAAAACTATTAGTCCTATTCTTTTCAGACATGTCAGGAATTCCTTTATGTCTAATTCAATTTCTTTTTCTGATATTGGATTATTCAAATATTCTATATCTTATTTACTTATCCTGAGTTTTAAAATTGCTATTATATACATTTATTCATTTAAATTCAGTTCTCTTTTCTTATCCTTCTTGATCCCTCTGTAGCCATTGACGCTGTCAGTGCACTGTCAGTGCTCTCTTCTTCTGTCTAGGTTTCTGTGGCACTACTATGTCATGGTTTAACTCCTAACTCTCTGACTAATCCTTCTCAAGCTTCTTTGTTAAATATTCATTCAGGTTACTCCAGCTAATGATAGCTGTTACCAAAGATTCTGTCTTAGAGCTTCTCTCCTCCTTCTATTATTATATTTTACTTGGCTATCTCATCAGCTCACATACATTCAATTATCATTTCTAAACTGAATATTCCTGGGTCTTTCTTTTTCTAGCCCTAAGCTAACATCCAAAGTAATTTCTCTAACTTCCTCTTAGACATCTCAAACTGGATGTCTTGTAGACATCATAAACTCAACATGTCCAAAACTGAATTCATTATTTTCTGCAAAAACTATCCCCTTATTTTCACTTCTGTATTGCTATTCCAGTTATCCAGAGACTCAGCCAAAATATCATTCACCATTCCTCACTCTTTCTCCCCTGTGTAGACTGTTGCCAGAGAAACCAGGGAAGTTAAGACATGAAAATGAGAATGGGGCATATTCCAGACATGAGGCACAATCATTGAGCTGATGGATAGAATATGTTATGGAAGTAATTGCAAGGAAGTTAATGTCCCTGGAACATAGGAAGCATGGAATAGAGAGTATGGAAGGAATAAAGTATAAGAAGACTGGAAAAGTAAGTGGGAGCCAGGTTATAAAGGATTGTCAACTTTACCTTCACAGCATCTTTTATATACTCCCTCCTTCTTTCTAACACTGCTACCATCTTGGTATAGACTCATGTCACATAATATTTCAATTATTTCAGGAGCCTCCTAGTTGACCTTCTTGCCTCAAAATCATAAACAATTAGAGCTACAAGGATCCTTGAAATCCACTTAAATATAGCATCTCATTTTATAATTATAGGATCATATATAACATATATAAATATATATAAAGTTCTTATTTTGAGATAACATATGTAAAGGGTTTCACAAACTTTAAAGGATTAGATAAGTGTTGATAGTTATTATGGATATCATCATATTTGGAGTTTGGGGATTTGAAGCTAAAGAATTCTAAGAGATCTTCTAAGTCAGTGATTCTTCAAATATTCAATTGTGTCCAACCCTTCATGACCCCATTTGGGATTTTCTTGGCAAAGATACTGGAATGGTTTTCCATGTCCTTCTCCAACTCATTCATAGATGAAGAAATTGAGGTAAATGTAGTTAAGTGATTTGCACAGGGCCATACAGCTAGTAAGTGTCTGAGGCCAAATATGAACAAAGAATGAATTTTCTTGACTCCAGGACTAGCACTCTATCTACTATGCCACTTAGCTGCTCTAGTATTATCAGATTTGAACAGAAACAACCCTTTAGGTTGCATATTAACTTAAAAAACTACAAATTACCATTATATATGTTTCATTTAATTTTTATTAATTTTATAGAACATTTCCCAATTACATCTTAATCTCATTCAGCCTCACTCAGGAATTTTATGGTCCATGAGTTTAACACTTCTAAACTGATCTCTTTTAATAGATGTGTCATAAAGGTTAAGTGATTTGCCCAGGATCAAATAACTATTAAGGATAAGAGGTATGATCTTGCTGACTGTATCTACTATAACAGAACACATTTATGTCAGACTATTATTTATGGGCAACTAGGTGGCCCAGTGAATAAAGAACCAGGTCTGGAGTAAAGAGGACTTATATTCCTGAACGCTTACTAGGTGTGTGAACTCAGGCAAGTCACTTAATCTAAGTTTCTTAATCTATAAAATGAGCTGGTAAAGGACATGCCAAACCATTCCAGTGTTTTTTGCCAAGGAAACACCAAATGAAGCATGAAGAGTTGAAAAAACAACCAAGCAACTACTATTTATAAGGTCCTTTACTTTCATTATTTCACTTAATCACCACAACACCCCCATGAGACAATTTTTGCAAGTATTATTCTATTTTGGAAAATGAAAACTAATATTCAAAAGGTTTAGTAACTTACCAAAAGTCAGACAATTATTAAATGACGGAGCCAGGACTTGAACCATAATCTTTCATTTCCTAAGCTATTTCTTTTTAATGAAATTGTTTGCATAAATCAAGTGAGGTCTTAGCTATAAGGGAAATAGGGTGGTATAGTAGAAGAGAACCAGAGTTAGAGTTAGAGAACCAGTATTTGAATTCTGGATCCTTTTCTTTCTATTTCCATGTCCCAGGACAAATTGATTGACCTTTACAGATCTCAGTTTATTTATATGTAAAATGAGGAAGATTACCTCATTCTTCATTCTCATTCTAAATCTATGACCCTCAGTACATCGCAGCCCTAAATTTTATGCAAATATGAGCTGTCTTTATTGTCTCTACAACTTCTAGCTGAAGAAAATTGACTCCATGGTTAAAAAGTTTCTGAAAATACTATTCAATAATCTTTCATTGAAACATGCTATATGTTATCAATAGGCATTGTTGAGAAAGAGTTTACTATTTAATATTACTTTTAACTACCCAACTTCCTACTCCCATCTCCTCAGAATACTACCCCTTTATTATCTGTTCTCTATATTGATTTTATAGGAGAGAAAACTTGAAATATTTTCTTTGATATTTTCCTCCATTGACTGAAATGCTCTCCTAAATAATTATTATCTTCTTTCTTTAAAAATATTGTAAACTTTACTAAAGCCTGATGATTATGTATAAGAGTTTGCTCTTGGCTTTTTGTGTTTTATTGGGTTATTTTTGGAATTATTAATTTTATTTTTAAAAATCCTATAATGTTATAATTTCCCTATTTGATGAATACATTATATATGTTTTAAACAAGTCATCACATTTACCCCTATGCATTGTTATTCATATAATAGTATTATTCTACTTGATGTCTCAATCTTGTTAACCCATTAAATATGCCAATTTTTATGATATAGGATCCTATGACCAAATCCTATGACCTTATTCCATGTGGATTAGCCTAGTTTATCCTTAAAAGGTTAAAGAAATCACCCTTGAGATTTAATTGTATCAAGTTACTAAAGACTGCAACTTTTAAGATAATTCCTAGTATTTTTTAGTACAGAAAAACAAGGACATTATCATTTTATTCATATCACACTTTCAGTTTTGAAAAATGTTTTATAAATTAAATCATTTTCTCCCCACAACCACTTTGGAAGAGATGTGATTTTATAATAATATTCATTTCATAGAAGAGGAAATCAAGGCACATAGAGATACAGGGATTTATCCAGGTTTACACCGCTAATAAATGTCTGAGAACAGATCTGAACTCAGGTATTCCTTATTCCACTTCTGACCTTTGGAAAAACCACTGACAACAAAGAGGAAATACAATAATGCCAGAATTAGTCTTATATCCTTTTTTTTAAGAAAAGGAAAGTATGTCTCAAATATTTCAATGGGGGGGAAGATTTTTTTTGTTGATTTTAGTCAAATCTGACTCTGGTTTTTTGGATATTATTATTTGCCATTTTCTTCTCAAGCTTATTTAGAGATGAGCAAACTGAGGCAAATAGGGTTACCTGATTTGCCCAGTGTCTCACAGCTAATAAGTATCTGAGAATGGATTTGAACTCAGAACTCTTACTGACTCCAGGTGCAGAGATCCATCATGGTACCCCTTAGCTACCTCGATTTGTTGCTCAATATCCTTCTTCTGTCATGGCTACATAAATTTCTTTTCGTTAACTATCATATGCTCTATAAGTGACTCATTCTATCAAACCTGAACTATCAGAAGGACCTGTGTCAAAGCTAAACTCCTAACCTCTTTTTGCCAAATTTATAGCACTAATCTCAGGAGTAAAAATCCTGTACTTGTAAGACAAATGTCTCCTGTTACATGAAGTTGTTCCCTTTAGTGATGAACTAAGTTCTTCCCTGAGAAAAGCAAGTAGGTATATTATTGTATAGGCTTGCAGTAGTTTCATGAAACTGAAAAATGCAATTTGAGTAGGTTTTTGTTCCTATTCCTTGTTATATTTTGGCTCATATCCCTAATAATTATACCCATACTGATCTGTTTATCATCTAACAGCTGTAAAAAATAAACTGAATATGTTCTCATATTGAAGCCCAAGTGATGAAAGAATATATTCAGAAAGGACAGAACACTTATTTTTAACTATATATGTCATATTATCTGGAAAGTAACAATCATATTTTATATGTTTTACCTAAACAAATTGTATATGTTTATCCTAAAAGTTAAGTGGAAAATGAATTATAATTTAAGTGGCATGGACAATCTAGCATGATTTTGCTGATGGACTGTTTTTTAAGAGAAGGGAGCATTAGCAAAACATTATTTATAGATACATCAGAAATAACTTTCAACACAGCCTTCTTTCCAGAGCTTTGGCTACATTTGTGTTATTGCTTAACATTTTTTGTCTGAATGTTTTTCTCTACAGTGGATTTAAAGAGATTAGTATTGAAGATCTTTTTTTTTTTAATAAGCTGTGTGTGTGTGTGTGTGTGTGTGTGTGTGTGTGTGTGTGTGTGTGTGCGTGTGTACTTTTTTCCTTACAAGGCATTTCTGTGAAGATAATTTAAAGATCTAACACTCTTCAATGGTCTCCACATTCCCTGGAGTCTCTAAAATTGAATTGAAAAATCTCATGCAAACAGTATTGCCCAAGCTACAGTGTGCATCTCAGCTAGAAATATAGCACGCAGTTGTTCAATAATAATTTTTAAAAGAATTTAATATTTTTAAACTTTAGGAAATTTTCTCCGTTTCAGGACTAGAAGAATTAAGTTGTCACCACATCTCCAACCCTAAACCTGGTTTAAAAATGTCCATTATTCACCATTGCCTTTTGTAAACAATATAAACTTCCTTTTATTAATGATGATGATGTTGATATCTAGTATTTAAATAGTGGATTAAGGTTTGCAAAACACTTTGAATATTTTATCTTATTTGATTCACTCAAGAAACAAACAATATAGATTCTGTTTTTGTCCCCATTTTACAGAGGAAGAAACAGGTTAATAGAAGTCAAGTTACTTGTGTATGGTTACTTAAGTACTAAGTACCAATGTAGGATTTAAACCCAGTGTTTAATTCCAATTCAGTACTTTTTTTTTCCTTCATGACAGGCTAGTCCTCCACAATCTCTCTTTTTAATTTTCTATTTGAATGTGAATTAAGAAACATCTAAAAAATAAACCATACAATATAGAAGAAAAGATAGATTGTATATGAAACTGAACTTCTAAATATAATTTAATTATGCATTAAATTTAATACAACAGCAACAGAACTGCCTTGCTTATCAGTGTCCCCTCTAAATTTCCTTCTGGTCTAGTCTGTATATATTTTAAGTTTTTCATTGATGGTACTTTCTTCTTATTTTACATCACTATCACTCCTGACCCACTCCCTTCACCATAGCTCTCCCTAACTCCCAGACAATAAAAGTCCTCCCATAAATGAAAATATATGTTTTATATTACTCCTCTCCTCCATCATGTCTCTCCCAAGAAGGGAGGAGATGTGTTTCTTCATCAATCTTCTGGAGTCATGTCATCAGTCATGACTGATTTTTAATCTTTCAGAGCTATTTTTCTTTCCATCGTTGTAGATATTTTCTAGATTGTTCTATTGGTTCTGCTCACTTTACTCTAGAAGTTCATACATGTCTCCTCTGGTGGGTTTTACTCACTATGATGGACTATTCCTTATCAATTCCTTTTTATATTGCTATCCCTTCCTAGAATATCATCTCTACTCCTCTCTCTGTATCTAACTCTACACTTCCTTCAAGGACCAGTTCTTATCCTTCATGAAGTCTTTCTCCCATGTGTCAACCCTTGGTTTCCTCTTCATTCTCTTACCTTCTAAATCAATTAAACTCATGGATTATTGGAAGCATTTGGATTATTATTTATTTTTTCATGTGGAATTCCTGCCTATCAAAAAAAAAGATTCTAATGTTCTTTATTTCATATAATGAGGAAAAACAGTGAACTTGGAGTCAGGAGAGACTTGGATTCAAATATTAACTCTGACAGTTATAGTATGTCTAAAGACAAATCAGTTCCTCTCTTTGAATTTCAATTTCTTCATTCATAAAGAACTTGTTATAGTAGAGAGTAGCACTCAGTCACAAAAGACCCGAGTTCAAAATCTGTCTTTGACACCTATTAGCTGTGTCACCTTGGGCAAGTCATTTAAACTTTCTCAGTGTACCAGAGAATTCAATAAGTCTATGATTTTTAGAGATTTGTTAGTCTGCAATTGGTGAAGAGAATTTCTGGATCAGTAAAATCTTATGCCTGTAAAGTCACAGGTCTTGACAAAAAATTCTTATAATACCTACTTCATTGAGTGGTTCTGATCCTCAGAAAAGATAAAGTGCTTTTTAGTCTTAAAGAGATAAATAAAATGTTAGTTATTTTATTTTATAATTATTTCAATCTCCTTTCAATGAAATTCAGATAGATATATTTTTGAGACAAATCTATTCTACTATTCTTTTATTAGTAATATACTATAGATTATTGAATATGTGATTTTTATAGTTGATTAAAAAAGGATTAGGATGTAAGCTTGGTCTCTGTAGGGTACCTCAATACAACAGCTAAGGATGACAGTACAACTCCAATAGAAAATTGAGCAGCAAGTTTGATATTCTTCTCATCCTGATACCATTTTGTTTGAAATTATTCTCATTATTTTGCTAGTTTTTTAAATTATTGTTGTTGTTATATTTCTTTACATCTGAAATGATGAGCAGTGCCCTTGAACAAAGTAGTTATTCTATATATGTTACTGATAATCAAACTTGGTTGCTTCTTCTTTCTTGTTCACAACTCTCTAATAATAGATCTTATTCTTGCTTTAGAATATATAAATCAAATAGGAAATCTGAAATGTGGAAATTTTATTTATTAGAGTTTTTACTGAAGTGTTAATGCACATCCAATGTACATTTCCATAAATTCTACTAATACTAGCACTCTTAGGGAGAATAAACATATCAGAACTTAGTTGAAGTGGTATTTAATATTCACCGAGTGATTTTTCTGGGAGAATTTCAAAGTTATGAATTATATCAAAAGATCAAAGCTTTCTCAGAGACCTTCAAAAAATAGGAAGTAGTGGAATTGGGTAATAATCTTAGGGAAAAAAATCAGAAAACTCTCTATGCTAGATTTCACACTGTCAGAAAGCAATTTGTCTCTTAGTATCCCACATTGAGTGTTTTTATCCACAAGACTCTGGACCATCAAAAAAGCCTGAATAGCTTGAGGCTAACAATCAGGCAAGGGACAGAAGGAAAAATAATTATGAGTCCTTCATATTCCCCTTAGTCAATGCTAATTGTGTGTGCAGTCTATTACTGAAGATTATTATTAGGGTAATGGGTTGGGGAAGGGAGATAAAAGAAAATATTAAGTTCCCTACGGACAGAGACTAGGCTACTTTTAATCTTTGCATCACCAGTATTGTGTCTAACATAATACATTGTACATAGATTAGTGTCTAGTAAGAACCTGAAATTTTTTTGTGATTTTATTAATAACCAGATGAGGAAGCTCCATCTACCAATACAAGTTACCAAACTTTTCTATAATACATTGGTCTAGAGAAGTCAAGAACATTGTCAAGTGACTTACCCAGTCAAATGGCCAGAATATACCAGAAGTAAAATATCAAGTATTTCTTGATCCAAAATTGATTCTCTATCCACTACAATACACTGCTCAACAATAATTGCTGAAATTAATTTAAGTGACATGGTCTATATTTTTTTGGAATTTTATAATTTTTCTCCTAATCTCACTTCCCTCCCCCCACCCCCCCACAGAAGGCAGTCTGATAGTCTTTACATTGTCTCCATGCTATACATTGATCAAAATTGAATGTGTTGAGAGAAAAATCATATCCTTAAGTAAAAAGTAAAATATAAGAGATAACAAACTTACATAATACGTAAGATAACTTTTTAAAAAAAATTAAAGGTGATAGTCTTTGGTCTTTGTTTAAACTCCACAATTATTTCTTTGGGTACAGATGGTAATCTCCATTGCAGATATCCTAAAATTGTCCCTGATTATCACACTGAACTGAGCAAGTCCATTAAGGTTGATAATCAGCCCCATGTTTCTGTTATGGTGTACAATGTTCTTCTGGTTCAGCATCAGTTCATGCAAGTCTTTCTAGGCTTCTCTGAATTCCCATCCTTCCTGGTTTCTAATAGAATAGTGTTCCATAACATAACATACCACAGTTTGTTCACCCATTCCCCAATTGATGATATTCACTTAATTTCCAATTCCTTTGCCACCACAAACAGAGCTGCTATGAATATTTTTGTACAAGTGATGTTTTTTAGCCTTTTCATAATCTCTTCAGGGTATAGACCCAGTGGTATTGCTGGATGAAAGGGTATACACATTTTTATTGCCCTTTGGGCAAATTCCAAATTGCTCTCCAGAAAGATTGGATGAGATCACACCTCCACTAACAATGTATTAGTAACCCAGATTGAGCATATCCCTCACAACATTGATCATTGTCCTTTCTGGTCCTATTGGCCAATCTGAGAGGTGTGAGGTGGTACCTCAGAGATGCTTTAATTTGCATTTCTCTTATCAGTAGTAATTTAGAGCAATTTTTCATATGACTATGGATCACTTTGATTTCCTCATCTATAAATTGCCTCTGCATATACTTTGACCATTTGACAATTGGGGAACAGCTTGGTTTTTTTATAAATTTGACTCCATTCTCTGTATATTTTAGAAATGAGTCCTTTGTCAGAAATACTAGTCATAAAAATGGTTTCCCAATTTACTACATTACTGTTGATCTTGGTTACATTGGTTTTATTTGTTCATAGTCCTTACTTTCAACAAGGTTGGAGGATACATGAAGAAGCATAAAAAGTCTCTGTCAAAGGAATATTATTCATAGGACCATAGATTTAGAGACAGGTGGTTTATATTAAAATAGCCTAGTCCCAGTTTCTTTCTTTACAGATGAGGAAATAGAGTCAAACAGAGGTGTAATCTGCCCAAAGTAACCAGAAAATAGTTATCTTTATAAAAGAAACAGAGTTGCTTATTTATCTGATCTAAATTATATATGTATGCATGCAACATATTTTAAAGAATTAACTTGTGGCAGCTAGTTGTCACAGTGGGTAACACAATGGCCCTGCAGTCAAGAGGATCTGAGTTCAAATTTGACTCAGACACTTAATAATTGGCTAGGTGTGTGACCTTGGGCAAGTCACCTAGCCCCATTGTCTTAAATAAATAAAATATAAAAAAAGAATTAATTTAGCTTTTCCCCACTTCTGGTTATATCTTTATGAAGAACTCAGAACTTGAAATGAAACATTTATTTTTTAACTCATAGCTTTATTCCCCTGTGTGACTAAATTAATGGAACTGACTCAATGATATCACTATTACAACTTGATTCTGAAGACATGTTGAACATTATAACCTGATTCTTTTATATTTTTTGTGACAGGAGTTAACATGAACATATGTCTCCCTTCTCATAACCATTGCACATCATGGACATTGATTTCTTTTTCCCCTCTAAAATATTGCAAATACTATGAAACCAAAACTTGCTGATTTCTCATCTTGAACTCCTAAAAACCAAACAATACTTGTTTAATTTACTTAAAGTTGCTTTTAGCCTCTCTATTTCAGATTTCACAAGGAAATGAAGTAAGAGCAATATTTTGCTTTCCACTTGGCATAAATGGAACCTTTCATGAACACATTTGCATTTTATCTCTATCAATTTTATTGCAATCTCTATTAACTTTTTCTGTCTTCTTACATCTATGTTTTCTGGCTCTCAATTCCTCTCTTCCTCAAGAAGTGGTTTCAAATAGCAAGTCTAGTCACTCAAATTTGCAATCTCAGAATCATTATCTAATCCTTAATCTCCCTAAACCCAGCAGGCCAATTAGTTTGTGAGGCAGTTAGGTAATACAGTAGATAGAACATTGGACATGGAATCAAGAAGACATGAGCTCAAATTCCACTTCAGACAATTATTAGCTGTGTGACACTAAGCAAGTCACTTAACCTCTACCTGTTTCAGTTTCCTCATTTCTAAAATGGAAACAATAACAGCACATTATTGGTGTGAGAATAAAATGAGTTTTTAAGCTCTTTGCAAAACTCAAAATGTTACATAAGTGCTTACTATTATTATATATAAATTATTATTTGTTGCCAAGACTTACCAGTTCTATTTCCGCTATATATCTCACACATCCCCTTCATTCTATTCTAACAGCTCCCAATCTAACTCATGGCTTTATTAGTTTTCACTTAGACTGTTAAAATAATTTCCCAATTTGGTTCTTTGCCTCATCTCTCCTCTTTCCAATGCATTCTCCAATTTGGTGTTTAGTTGTTCCAGTAATATATAATTCTTCATGATATTTGATATTTTGATATATTTTTTATTTTTTTGATATTTGATATTTTCTATATTTTTGGTAATGATATTGGAATGGTTTGCCAGTTTTTTTCTCCAGCTCATTTTACAGTTAAGGAGGCAAAGAGAATTAAGCAACTTACCCAGGGTCACACAACTAGTAAATGTCTGAAGATGATTTTGAACTCAGGTCCTCCTGACTCCAGCTCCAGTGCTCTATTCAGTGTGCCACCTAGCTATCCGGCATCTTTCACACTGGTCCCCATATTTGTATTCTTACAGATCAGAGCTGACCATGACATTCCCCTGCTCAAAAAACTTCAGTAATTTTTTTTTAAAGATAAGGCATAGTTACTGCAAAATGTTCACAAGTTACTACAAAAAGCTCACAGGTTAGATTCTTTAGCAAAATAAAGAAGATGAGTTCTTGAGAAGACATCAAGTTTAAACAAGGAAGAGACAGTTACAAGCTGGGCTGGGGAGAACAACAAAGACAGTTAAGAAATGGGAAGAAAGGGAAAGAGAATAGCCATGAGATAGTAATTGGGATTAGATCAACATGAATTCATCCTCATGTAAGAGAGGGTGGGAAAGTTTGGAATGAAGTTGGCCTCAAAGGAAGAGAAGCAAGCAGGAGATACTTAATGAAGAAAGGCATGAGGGAGGGGGGGATATTTGGGGGAATCACATTCCCCCAGAGCAGGCCAGTCTTCCAAAGGAAGTCAAACAGCTCAACTGAGGAGTGAGCTAGGTTTTAAGGAGGATTTATGTCTGGGAAAGGTAATGATAGATATGTTGATGCAGGGCAGTAGTTCAAAGAACAGAGATGAGGTAATATGGATATAGAGATATGTACAAAGACTTAATTCTTTCAGGCTAAAGCAAGGATCCATTAATTAGTTGATAACGGCTTGTTTTTTGCCTGGGATCAGAGATTTATGGGAGTCCTTAGCAAGGAGGGTCAAGGCACTTTACTAAAAGTTCATTGACTTCATCTCATAGCTTGGATAGTGAGATGGGGAGGTGGGGAAAAGTCAACATTAATGAAAGGCATATATGTTCAGTGCAGAGGGAACAGATTAACCATAGAACAGATTTCTCTTAAAATTTCCCGTTATTCAATTTCTTCTAGGTATTCTTGGATCCCTTGTGATCAGTATATTCTTTTCTCTGGCTACTTAGAGCTCTGGGAGCATTATTCTTTTTCTTCTGAGGTTATCACTTGGTTTTCTCTTAAGTCATAGTTCTTTATGTTCTGTTTGCTAATATTGTCAGCTTCAATTTCTATATTAGAGTTTTGTGCTTTGGTTATTCTCTATTCATCCTATTCTCCTATTTTGACAGGCAGACAGGTCATGCTTGGTCCTGGATATTGTGTCTAACCCTAGGTTCAGGCATCTATAGGAATTTCTGGGTTTTAGTTCTGCCTCCTAATGACTCAACATAGGTTTTGCCATTGTTGTTTTTTGTCTACTTTTATAAATTGGAGTTAACTCCTTACTGGAAATCTGTCAAGCTCTAATGAAATACTATTGATTGTATTGATAGGTGGCCTCTTTTAAGATAGGTGACCACTCTTAAGATAGATGGCCATTTTTAAGGTGACCAGCTACTTATCTTTCCAGGTGACACCTGGAACCTTTTCTCCTCAGGTTTCTGCTCTGGGTTATTGGGTCTGTACCTGTCTCCACTTGAGGATACCTAGTGATGACCTCTGTGAACTTAGTCTGCCACATCCATAGATGCCCTGGATTCAGCCATAGTGATGGAAAAGGTGGGAGACAGACCAGACCCAGGGTCTAGCAATACTGAGGAGACTAGAAGACAGCAGAGTTCTTTTAACTTGCCTAAGTTGCAACAGAACAGATCCAGATGGAAGACAGTCCAAAGGGGAATCTTTTTGATGATGGGGGAAATTGAGGATGCCATCCCAAAGATCAGTGAAAAACGTTAAGTGAAAAACTCATGACTAATCACAGAGGTGTAAAAGCTCATTTTTTTTAATTCACAGACCTGCAAAGTTCACAAATATTATAGACCACAAGCATTACACAGCTTTAATTCAACTGGAGACAAGCAGTTATTGAGGACAGGCTGAATAACAAAGGTTGAGAGAAGAATATCTGAGGAAAAGATAAAAGAAATAGGAAGACAGTTATAATAAGTGCCTCAGATCACCCAGTTTCAGCCTGGACCTGGGCCCATATTGGGTCTCATTGCAAGAAAAGAGAGAGGAAAAAAAAACAACTTGGATCAACATAGGTCCAGGAAAGAAGGAATAAGGAAATAGCAGGGAGCTCAGGAGAGGAAAAAGAGAAGAGAAGAAAAGCTTAGATCTGGCCACATAGAGCTGGGACCATAATTCCAGTGGCAAAGGTCAGAGCATGTAGTTCTAGCTTAGACAAAGAAAAAGAGAGGCAGCCCTGTGAGAATCCAGAGAAGAAAGAAAAACCAAACTTCAGTAATACTCTGTTGCCTTTAACAAAAAAATGGAATCTGTATGGTATTTAAAGTTTCACCTTTATCATAAGCAAATTGGGAGAGCATGGAATAGTTTCCCTTCAAATCAATGGATAAGGGAAGAATTTAGGATCAAACAAGATATGGAGAACATTATAAAATGTTAAATGTATAGCTTTGATTATACAAAATTTCAACAAAATAGAAAATAGAAAATTAGGGAAAAATTTACAGTCACTATGTCCGATAAAAGCCTAATTTCTAAAAAAAAAAAGAAAAATGAGTCAAATTTATAAGAATGGGAGTCATTCCCAAAATCATAAATTATCAAAGGATATGAACAGATGGTTTTTAGATAAAGAAATCAAATCATCTATAGTTATGTGAAAAAATTTCTAAGTCACTTTTGATTATAGAAATGCTGTTTAAAATAACACTGAGATGCCATCTCAAATGCTCCAGATTGGCTAATATAACAAAAAAGGAAATGATAAAAATTGGAAGGGATTTGGGAAAACTGGGACATTAATGCACTGTTAGTGGAGTTGTGAACTGATTCAACCATTCTTGAAACTATTTTGGAACTACATCCAAAACCTTTGATACATCAATACCACTACTAGATAGATCTCTTTCCCAAAGAGATTCAATAAAATGAGGGTTAGGGGGTTGTACAACTATTTACAGCAGCTCTTTTTTGTAGTGCCTAGGAAGTGGAAATTGAAGGGATGGCTATCAATTGGAGAATGGCTGAACAAGTAGTGGTGTGTGATTATAATGGAATATTATTGAACTTAATAAGAAATGACAAGCAGAATAGAGGAGGATCCAAGATGGTGAAGTAAAGGCAAAGATTATCCCCAAACCACTTCAAATACCTTTAATTTTTTTTAGGTTTTTGCAAAACAGTGGAGTTAAGTGACTTGCCCAAGGTCACACAGCTAGGTTATTATGTGTCTGAGGCTGGATTTGAACTCAGGAGCTGGTGTTCTATTCACTGTGCCACCTAGTTGCTCCCCCAAATACCTTTAAATAATGGTTCTAACCAAATTCTAGTGTGACAGATCCCACAAAAAGACTGAGTAAAACAATTTTCCAGCCCAAAACTACTTGGAAGATCTGTGGGAAGTATCTGTTGCACCAGGGTTAGAAAGGACTCGAAGTGCAGCCCAGGCTGTGCCAGAACAACCCAGGAACAGTGGCAGTTTACAGACCTCTTAACCAAGAAATCACCAGGGACAATTGGGAAGGTCAGCCACACTAGGGTAAAAGGGGAGCCTAGTCCAATGCAGGACCCAGTGCAGACCCATCCCAAGAGGTCCAGGAGCAGGCCTGGGGAGCCACCCAGCTGCTTCTTCCAGAGTACTCAGTCCACAAGGTAAGGAGGTTGGGGGAGATCACAGAGATCTCTTCACTATCCCTGAGGCAAGACTCTGTTGCTTGGCCCATATTCAGAGCCAGGTCATGGTCTGGGGCCCCAGTCTCAAGAAAAGGAGTAGAAGTATAATAAAGTTTACTGTCTGCAGCAGAGTAGATACCCTTCTCACTGTTCCAGGAAAGAAAGGAGCCGTTCTGGTGATCCATACACCAAATCACAGTCAGAAAGTAGTCATAGCCTCTCATAAGACCTTGGAGGAATTGAAAATTTGCAGATCCCTGAAGAGTACAGTTGCTAAACAGTTGAAAAAATCCTCAGACAGTTGCAAAACAGTTGAAAAAAAATTCTCAGAAGTTTGAGACAGTGTGTTCTCCACCCTGGAAGCAGAGCCCTGCCTTATCAAAGAGCTAAAATCAAGTCAAAGGCTGAGGAAATGAGCAACCAACAGAAGAAAAAAACCCAACCATAGACAATTATTTGGTCCTATGGAGGATCAAAATATATCCTCAGAAGAAGAAAACTAAGTCAAAGTTTCTGCAGCCAAAGCCTCCTAGAAAAATACAAATTGGTCTCAGGTTATGGAAGAGTTTTAAAAATATTTTGAAAAACCAAGAAAGGGTGATAGAGGAAAAATTGGGAAGAGAAATGAGAACAATGTGAGAAAGTCATGAAAACCAAGTCAGCTTTGATGAAAGAGATATCAAAAAATACTGAAGAAAATAACATCTTATAAAACAGTTTGGGTCAAATGGAAAAAAGCAGTCCAAAAAGCTAATGAGAAGAAGAATACCTTAAAAAGCAGAACTGGGGGAATCTAGGTGGCGTAGTGGATAAAGCACCAGCCCTGGAGTCAGGAGTACCTAGGTTCAAATCTGGTTTCAGACACTTATTAATTACCTAGCTGTGTGGCCTTGGGCAAGCCACTTAACCCATTTGCCTTGCAAAAGCCTAAAAAAAAGCAGAACTGGACAAATGGAAAAGGACATACAAAAACTCTCTGAATAAAGTAATTCCTTAAAATTGTAGAATGGAACAAAGGAAAATTTATGACTTTGTGAGAAATCAAGAAACACTTAAACAAAATCTAAGGATCGGAAAAACTAGAAGAAAATGTGAAATGTCTTACTGGAAAAACAACAAACCTGGAAAACAGATCCAGGAGAGATAATTTAAAAATTTTTGAAAGTGATGACTAAAAAAGGACCCTAAGTATCATTTTTCAAGAAATTGTCCACAAAACTACCCTAATATCCTAGAAGCAGAGAGTAAAATAGAAATTGAAAGATACATCAAATACCTCCTGATAGAGATCCAGAAATGAAAACTGCTAGGAATATTTTAACCAAATTTCCATGTCAAGGAGAAAATATTGCAAGTTACCAGAAAGAAACAATTTGAATATTATGGATAGCACAAGATTTAGCACCTTCTACATTCATGTATCATGGGGCTTGGAATATGATATTAACAAAAGAACTTGGATTACAGCCAATAATCAACTACCCAGCAAAAGTGATCATGTTCTTTCAGGGAAACAGATAGACATTCAGTGACATAGGAGACTTTCGAACTTTCCTTATGAATATTTGCAGAGCTGAACAGAAAATTTGATATTTAAATACAAGACTCAAATAATGCATAGAAAAGATAAAGAGAAAAGGCAAATCAAAAGGAACTTATTGAGGTTAAGCTATTTATATCCCTGTATGGAAAGATGATACTGAGAACTTATATGAACTTTTCCATTTATTAGAGCAATTAGAAGGAGCACATATAGACAAAGCATAAGTGGAGCTTGACTTTGAAGTTAAAATATATTAAAAGATAGAGTGAATTGGAGAGAAAGAAATGTACTGGGAGAAAGGGAAAGAAGAGATAGAATGGGATCAATTATTTCAAATAAAAGAGGCAAAAAACTTTTGCAGTAGACTGGAAGAGGGGCAAGGTGAGGGGGAGTCTGTGTCATACTTTCATCAGAATTCTCTGAGAAAGGAAGTAATATACACATTCAATTGGATATAGAAATCTATCTTACTCTAGAGGAAAATAGGAGAAGAAAGGAATGGGTGAAAGGAAAGGGGGAGGGGAAAGAAGAGGGGAACTGTAAGTGATAGAATTGAAGGAAGAACATGGGAGGCAGTGATTTGATGCAATGAATTTTTTAGGAGGGACAGGGAAAAAAAGAAAGAAAGAGAATGGAATAAATGGGGGTGGGAAGAATAGGATAGAGGGGAATACAGTTAGTAATAGCAAGTGTTGGAAAAAAATATTGAAACAAGTTTCTCTGATAAAGACTTTATTCCACAAACATATAGAACTGAGTCAAATTTATAAAAAAAAATAAGAGACATTCCCCAAATGATAAATGATCAAGGGATATGAACAGTTTTCACATGAAGTTATCAATACAATCTATTTGAATCATTTAAAAATATCCTAACTCACTATTTTTTTTAGGTTTTTACAAGGCAAACAGGGTTAAGTGGCTTGCCCAAGGCCGCACATCTAGGTAATTATTAAGTGTCTGAGACCGGATTTGAACCCAGGTATTCCTGACTCCAGGGCCGGTGCTTTATCCACTATGCCACCTAGCTGCCCCCAAACTCACTCTTGATAGAAGAAATGAAAGTTGTAACAATTTTGGGGTACTCCCTTATACCTATCGTATTGACTAATAGGACAGAAGAAGAAAATGACAAATCTTGGAAGAGATGTAGGGAAATTGAGATGTTGATACACAGTTGGAGGAGTTGTGAAATGATTCAACATTTCAATGGAGTAATTTGGAACCATGACTAAAGGCGCTATGAAAGCATGTCTACCTTCTGTCATAACCAGAGATGAAATATAGGAAGAAAAGAATCTATATGTATAGGGATATTAATAGCAGTTCTTTTCTGGTGGCGGGGAGCTGGAGACTGAAGGGATTCCCAGTGGTTGGGGAATGACTGAACAAATTGTAGTATGTGGTTGAGATGAAATGCTGTTCCATTACTGGAATTGATGAACAGAATGCTCTCAGTAAAAACCTTACAAGCAGAGGTAATAGATAATTTGCCTTACACAAAATAATAGCTCTATTACAGGATGATCAGCTGTGAATAACTTACCTTTTCTCAGCAATGCTATGACCCAAGAGAACTTTGAAGGACTTATGATAAAGAATGCTTTCCATCCCAAAGACAGAGCTAATGGTGTCTGAATACACATTTTCTTCACTTAATTTTTCTTGAGATTTCTCTTTTTTGTGGGGGAGGGAGGTTATGTTTACTTTTACAATATGACTATTGCAATGTTTTACATTTCTATACATGTATAACCTAAACCAAGTAACTTGCTTTCTCAGGTGAGTGGGAGTAGGGGGGGAGGAAGGGCAAGAATTTGAAACTGAAGATTTTGGAAGTAAATGTTGAAACTTTTTTGCATGTAGCTGGGGCAGAAAAATTTTAAATTTTTTAATTAAATAAAAAAGAAATGGCAAGAAGGATAATTTCAGAAAAAAACTGGAAAGACATACATGAACAGATATAAAGTGAAGCAAGCAGAACCAAGAGAACATTGCATATTAACTTTAATATTATATGATGAAGACTGAATGACAGCTATTCTCAATAATATAATAATCCAAGACAATCCCAGAAGACTCATGATGAAAAATACTGCCAGTGTATAGAGAAAGAGCTAATGTAGTCTGAATGCAAACCGAAGAATACTATTTTTCACTTTGTTTCTTTCTCTTTCTCCTTTCTTTTCCTATTCCTTCCTTTCTGCCTGTCAGTCTTTCTTTTCTATCTTTTTCTTTGTTCCTTCCTTTCTTTATTTTTTTGCTGAGTTTTCTTGCACAAAAATGGCTAAAATGGAAACATTTTACATTTGTACATGTATAATCTATATCAGATAGCTTATCACATGAGGGAGTGGGGAAGGAAAGAAGGGAAGAATAAAATGTGATATTCAAACCAAAAAATGAATGCTTAAAATTGTTTTTACATGTAAATTGAAGGAAAATATTTTTAAAAGTTAATGAATAGTAACACCATATCTGATAAACCTAAAAAATAAAAAATAACATTCCGCTACACCACCCTCAGCTTTCTTGCTTTATCTCAGTCCTCTACAGTTCATCCTAGCTGGCCTATTAGCTGTATCCTGAACACTTCCTATGCTTGTTTTGATGCTTTTGTACAAACTGCACCCAATTCTTAAAAAATTCTCCTTTCTCACTTCCACTTCTTAAAATCCCAAGTTCTATTCAGAGCCCTAGCTAAAATGTCCCTTTCTCTGAGGCCTATCCTGATTCCCCCAGTTGTCAATTTCACCTCACTATTAACCAATATAAGAAATATACAGCCCCACTTATAAGGAATAATACTATGAATGTTAATGTAAAGGATGATGTCCCCTTGGAATATAAACATCCCATGTGACCAATGCTAGTATTTGTTTTATGTCTTTGTATATTTCTTTGATTATATAATTATGATAGTGATGTGTTATATTTCCTCATTTACAGGAGATGTGTGTCTGAAGTAAATGTTTATGATATATCCCTCTTGCTTGTGGAAATCCAAATAAAATCAGTTTTTATTCTTCCCCCAAACATCTAGAATGTATAGTTCATACTAAAGCAGGGGCAATGTTTCATTGCTTTAAACTAGGGAACAAAAACCCTTTCCAAGAACTCTATCACTGCTATTTTTAGTAACATCTGATCAGGAATTAGCAACCATCTAACTTCCTTTTATATTAAGGAGGGGAGTACATTCATAAGTAATAACAATAATAGTAAATAACTGAGAGACAAATTATTTGCCAGGAAAATAGCTATGTGAGCTGCCTGCAAGGAATTTCTTTTCCACAGCTTTACCTCTAGGAAGGATGAGATGGAAATAAGTTTGCAGAAAGAAATTGTCTTCCATCTTAACAGATATGAGCTTTAAGCTATGTTCTAGTTTAAGAGGGGTAGGGTGTAGGCAAAGTTCTTTCCAATTGCTCTGCAGTCTCACCAGCATGGTCCATCAATTCTTGATTGGAGGAGCAGCTAGGTGGCACGGTGGATAGAGTACTGGCCCTGTAGTCAGGAGGACCAGAGTTCAAGTGCAACCTCAGACACTTAATAATTGCCTAACTGTGTGACCTTGGGCAAGTCACTTAACCTCACATTGCCTTAAATAAAAATTTAAATTTTTTTTAATTATTCATTGGATGGAAAGGTCATTAATTAGCTTCTGATGCTCATTTTCTCTAGCCCAAACTCAGTCCTGGAGGAAGGGGAAACTAAGAAGCTAGCAAAGATCAAATGCACAAGTCAAAGTGGTTATCATTACCCAATTGAGGTAAGAAACATAAATAGTAAAACAAAGAAAAATCACTCATTTTGGGGAAAAAAATCTTGATCCTTCCAAAAGTTTCAGATTGAATTCTAATTTTTTTTCTTCTACCTTACTAAAATTCACTGAATAATTCTGAGATATCAATTTTGCTTCACAGACAAGGTCACTGATATCTGAAAAGTCTAGAGGATAATCATTGGTCAACTGTCAAAGTTATTATACCTCCATTGCTTTCTTAGCTTCAGTGTGCCCATATGCCAGTGATCCCTAACCTTGGGATTTAACAAGACTAGTTCAGACCCCAGCTGAGTTTACATGACACCAACCATCTGGGTAAAACTGAAACATGAATTTAAAAAGTCTAGATTTTTTGTGAGTAGCACAAAACATCTGGACATTTGGAATCATCCCAGTTTTAAATGTCCAGATGAAAACTGAAAGAGCTCATTCTAAAGTATGGGTGTTTCCAAATACCCAGATGTTTAGTGTCATTTAGATAAAGTCAAATAAAACCAGGGTCCACAACTAGACTTGAATGGCTTTAGGGGAAAGAAAATGACTGCAATTCATTTTCTTTCATTCCATGGACTCTTTTCCAATGTTCTACCCAAGAGGGAAGAGCAATAATAAAATTAAATAGCCAACACTTTAAACATCTGTGATTTCATAAGCATAGGTACTCCCTCTACTAACACATTTCATAGCTCCTCTGTGACTTACTAGATGGTACTCCAGAATTGCTATAACTGAATATTTCATCACCCTCTGGCCAACCTAGTGGTGAAACTTTGCGAATTTAATTATGATGGCCCTCAGACAACTGACCAGTCCTATATTTGAAACTTTTCCAGCTTACTAAAATCTGCCAAAGTTTATGATTAATTTATATAGTCTATCAGAACCCAAAGATATTTCTAGGTCCTGATAAGTAATAGATTTTAACAAATAAATGGAAGTGGGAAAAAATTTGTTTGCCTTCCTCTTACCCTCACAATTTAATACTATACTTACTTAGCACTTAGTAGGTGCTTAATAAATATTTGTTGTTTGATAGCATCATCATTATGACTACTATTAATATTTAAATTTAAACATAGATAAGCATGCTGATCATATTTTAAGATGATTTGGGAAACAGTTTATTAGAAGGCAGGATTAATATCCAAAATAGTGGGCTAAATCTAATATGAAATATTAAAGAGAAAACATAGAGTTCCATAGTTGGGTTAAAAATCAACATGTAAATATAGGATGGGAGATATGATTAGATGACAATTTTTATTAAAAAATATGGAGATATTTATGGACACTCAAAAGTGTCTGGGCAAAGACTATTTTTACCTTTTCTTTGTTCACTGGAAAAATACAGTTATGGGGGCGGCCAGGTTGCATAGTGGATAAAGCACCGGCCCTGGAGTCAGGAGTACCTGGGTTCAAATCCGGTCTCAGACACTTAATAATTACCTAGCTGTGTGGCCTTGGGCAAGCCACTTAACCCCATTTGTCTTGCAAAAACCTAAAAAAAAATATAGTTATGAACACATTGAAAGCCTTTAATAAATGTTTGTTTATTGAATGATTCGGGTGCATTTGCAAAGAGAAGTTTTTAATGAATGAGCTTATTGGATTTTTACTGGGTTCTGCATTAGATCATATGTTTAATTCCAGGTGATAGGTTTTAATTTTTGACATTATTGATATATTTTGGTTTAATATCACTTTCATTTTTATCTCTCCTGCTTCCATTCAAGAAGCCATCCTTTGTAACACAGAATAAAAGAATAAAAAATAAAAAGATAGCAGTAAAACTAACCAATATATCACTTAATCTGACCAGTGTTCTATATCCATAGTTCCCCAGTTCTGCAAAGAAAGGAGAAAGATCTCTTCATAAAGAACAAGCTTAGACATGATAATTACATAATTTTCAGTTCTTGTTGCAGTTGTTTCCATTTGTATTATAGTAGCCCAGTGACTGGTATGTAGTAGGTGTTTAATAAATATTTTTTGATTGTTAATATAAATCTTTCTAAGCTTCTCTGAATTCTTCAATATTATACGGTGTAGTAGAATCTCTTTATATTTCCACAATTTTAGCTATTTTGTTTCTAGTTCTTTGCTACTACAAAAGAGCTCCTTTGAATTCTTCAATGTGTCTGGAATCTTTTTTGTGTGTTTTTTAACCTCTTTGGAGAATATACCTAGCAGTAGAATCTTTCAGTCAAATAGTATGAACATTGTGGTCACTTAATTTTCTATCAATTCCAAATGACTTTCTACAATGACTAAGTCAACTTACAAATCTACCAACAATATATTGGTATGTATGTGTCTTTCTGCACTTCCCAACATCGACTATAGCCATCTTTCATAATCTTTGATCATTTGAAAGGTGTATGGGGGGAAGCTAGGTGGTGCAATGGATAGAGCACTGGCCCTGGAGTCAGGAGTACCTGAGTTCAAATCTAGCCTCAGACACTTAATAATTACCTAGCTGTGTGGACTTGGGCAAGCCACTTAACCCCATTTGCCTTGCAAAAAACTAAAAAAATTGTGTATGGAAAAACCTAGAGATATTTTGAGGTGTATTTATCATCTTCTTAGTGATTTAGTGCAATCTTCCACATGATTACTAAAGGTTACTATTCTTTTGAAAAGCATTTGTACAAAAATAAATTAAGGTAAATTAATAAAAAATTTAAAATAATTTTAAAAGAAAACAATTTGTAGGTGATTAGTTTAAAATATATATTAAATAGATTTAAATATATTATATAAAATAAATGTGCATACATATTTTGTTAATATACATGTATATTCACAAAATGATTTTGTCTCCAGAGACTGATCAAGGTAATCCATGGGTTTTAACATCTTTGCTAACATGGATCAATTAAAGGAACTGGGGTATTGTACTAGAAGAAGACAGGACTTAAAGTAGAAATAGTATAATTATCTCAAAATATGTGAAAAGTTGTCATGTGGAAAAAAGTTATGGTTTCTTCATCTTGATTAATCCTTGAAAACAGAAGTAAGATACATGTGTGTAAATTACAAAAAGTCAATTTTAGACCAAATTCTTGCAAACAATTACAAGTATAGCCTCTTGAACTTGTGGGATTGCCCATCCTGGATGTCTTCAAGCAGAGGATGTGTAAGCACTTGGTAGTCTTCTAGAGCACACTCCTGTTTTAGGAATGGTTTAACCTAGCTAATTTCTGAAGTCCCTTTAAACTCAGATTCTGTGATAATAAGCTTTGTGAAAAACTGTCAACAAATCAACAAAAATGCAAATGCCTCCTAATGCCAAGCATTGCATACATATGCATATGCACATTTATATACATATATGTATCTGTGTTTATCTATGCATTTGTATTTGTATGTATCTATGTATTTATGTGTTTGTGTATATATATTTGTATATATATGTATATGTATGTATTTGTGTGTATGCATATTTATTTGCATATGCATATGATAAATCAGAGATAGTCACATTTAACTATCATTAAAAAGAAATCAGGAAAGGTTTCTTGAAGAAACTCAGATTTGAATGAAACCAGGAAAACCTGGGGGCATGGAAGAAGAACTAGTAGAAAGTTAAGAAAGGGATTCTCCAATTACCCTGCAATTTTGATAAACTCATGAAGGTACAACTGAAGGGGAAATGGTATTTACCAATTTTTCTCCATAGTATTCAGGTTGTGAAATAGAATTTTTATAATAAATAGAGTTTCTGGTCTGGTATATATCCAGTAATCATTATCAATTCCCTGCTTGGAGAAAGAAAAAAGAAAAGAAAAGAATACAAAAAGTCCACCTTCCATAACAAGTCTTTTTCCTCTCTTGCCTGCTTGGGAGTACTTAGTTCAAGATATTAAGGCAGTCATTCTTGATAGTCTTCCAACAACTCAGGTCAGAGGCAAATGTGCACAGTCGCTTTTGATCAAGCCAGATGGACTCTATTCCTGGGAGAAGTTTATCATTTTTATTTTCAGAGAGGACCCCTAGGAATCAAGAAAGCCTGGCAGCAAATAAGCAATTAGTGTTCACATTTCCACCCAGGTGCTTTCCCTTACACCAGAGAAATTATAGTGATGTGAGGCTCAAGAACCAGATGGACTTTTATTTTATTTAATTTCACTAGGTAGGTAGCTGGATTTGTTGTTGATGTTGTTTTGTTTTGTTACTTTTTGGCTACATATATTTGTCTTCTCAGTGAAATGTAATGGATACAGGCTTACTTAAAACTGAGAAAGACCTGAGTTCTAATCTTCCTCTGCCACATATTAGTTGTATAACTTGGACATGTCACAACTCTTCAGTGTCCCAGAACTATTGTCCTAGCATTGACTTCCTAGTAAGTAATCAATAAAATTAGAGTTCCAATCCTAATTCTAATTTTTCTGCTTAGTACCCTATAGAATATTTTATTTTGGTGAGAGCAGGTGATGATTTTTGCCATTGTTGTTGTTTAAATTGTGGGGAGGCGTAGGGGATCTGTGTAACTATGTGAATTTACTATTTCATAGTAAATTTTATCCATCTAAGCAGTTGACTGAGTCCCCCACCCTCATACAGAATAATATGACTACAGATTTTGAATTGGAAAGGGCCCTAAAGGTAACCAGTTTAACTCTATATTTCAGTCATAGTTGACTTTTTTTGTGACTTCCATGTGGGATTTTCTTGGCTTGGATAATGGGGTGGTTTGCCATTTTCTTCCCTAGTTCATTTTATAGTTAAATGACTCTCCCAGTATCACACAGCTAATAAGTGTCTGAGGCCAGATTTGAACTTGCAAAGGTGAGTCTTCCTGTCTCAAGACCCAGTACTCTTTCTACTGTGCCACTTACCTGCCCCTAAATTCCAGTTTACAGATTCAGGAACTGAAGTCCTGAGAAGTGAAGTGGTTTGTGCAATTCCACACAAGAAAGAAGAAAGTGAGAGGTTCTGAGTTCAATAACTGGTCAGCAATCTCCTAAACATGGAAAGTTCCTTTAACAAAGTCCTTGGAGAAAGAAAAGGACCACCAGAAAGCTTCTGAAACTGAAGGACAAAACCCATGGCATGGGCAATATAAAGGTATTAAGAAATGTGTCTTCTTCATCTATTGTACTGTCATCAGGTGTTAATTGTAATCTAACCACCATGGAAAGGGACTAGACCTGTGATTTCACTGATTAGGTATATTATACAACCAACAATTACAAGAATTTTTGGCATTTTTCTCTGTTGGAAAAAAGGAAGGTGACCTCTTTCAATTCCCACTCTGTATGCTGAGTACTTTTGTGACTATTTGGGAAGAAGAGACCTTATCAATAATGAGGTAAAATGGAGGCAGAAACAGTATCTAAAGTTACTAGTAAATATTTCCTTGCTGTCTCACCCAAAGGTAGGGAAATTTTCTGGTATAAAGTTCTTTGAAGCAGAAAAGAATGACTCCATCAAGAAGGAAGATTTTAGAGAGCAGGGAACATTCAGAGAATTCATCAAGGTGGGGGGGTGGAGAAAGGACCCCCTAGGACCTAATGGCAAAGTCAAATCTGTATGAAGTAGAGCCTTTGAGAAATCTAGAATTAAAGATGACCATTAAAAAAAAAACCTTAACTTTTCCCGTTAGTCTCATACTCTTTATTTTATCCAACCCTTTAAAAGTCCCTCCTTTATCTATTCACCCAACCCTCCTAATTAATCCCTTACTCTATCCCCCAGTTTTCTTACCTTTCAGTACAGAAAACTTCTAAACTTCTTCAGAACCATTTGTCATTCCTTCTTCAATCAAGATAGTTAGCTTTCAATATTACTTAGCCCTCCACCCTCACCTGTTTACTTTATATTAGTTCTTTCTTTCTTGCCCTGTTTTCATGAGATAATTTCTCCTTTTAACCTTTTTTCTATCCAATTTTTCCACTTAGAATCTCATCACACACAGCTCAGTACCAATTGTTATTTCAAATTACCTTACTAATGATATAAGAATACTAATACAACTAATACTCATTTTAATAACATTTTCATATATATAATATGTATGCAAACAATTTGACCTTAACCATTGATTGATAATAGTCATTAAGTATTTATTTCTTTGTATTTCTTCTCAGTCTTTTATATTGACTTGCCAATTGAGTTCTGATCTTTTTGTTACAGATACCTTGAAGACTTTCGGATCATCAAATGTCCATTTTTTTTATGATTATACTCAGGCTTGTTGAAGAAGTTATTCTTTGTCCCTGGAAACCCCAGTTCCTGGCAACAGAAGCAGTTTCCTGACCTGCCACCCCAGAGAGCACCAAACACAACTTGGAAGATCAGCAGGGAGACCTCTGCCAGAGAAAGTGCAAAGCCCAAGCCAGCATGGCCCTCCTCTGCATGGCAGAGGCCCTCAGCACAGGCCAGATCCCTGGAAATGGAAGCAGGCCTGTGGATCCAGCAGGAGGCACCCAGCAGCTGCTCTCTGAGGCTCAGTCCAGGGAAGGTAAGGGACTGGAGGGAGAGTGCCAAGGTCTGTTCTCTGTCCCTAGGATGGGACTGTAGCCAACTGGCTACTTGGGTTTGGTTCTGCCGATGAGGAATCATTTTCAGACTGGGAAAACATGGGTGGAAATAAAACAAAAATGTATTAAAAAGGTTTCAAGACATAGGAAGGGCTAGAGAGAGAGAAAGAGAGAGATGAAAGAACAGCCAAACAGCCTTGGCTGGGTCATTGTAGAAGAAGACTGCCAGCCCTGAGCTTCTGTCCAACCCAGGTTTTTATGTCTTGCCTCTCATCCAGAGGGCAAAAGGTGAACTCCCTTTCTCTTACTAGACCAGGAATTAGGTAGAGGATAAAGCTTGAGGAGATAAGTATACAAATTTTACATTAAACAAAGAATCAATGATACAATAAGAATGGGGGGAGGTCTCTACCCCAAGCAGCTTTTAAGATTACAATTGTTTCAGTTAACAATCATAATTATCTACTTCAAGTCAATATGCATCTCAACAGTCAATTTACATCTCTACCCAAATTCTTTTTGTTACATTCAAATTCTCCTTATTTTCCCCTGCATCAGGACTCTGCAGCTTTGACCATATTTAGACCCTGGTTGCAGTCTGGGGCCCCAGAGGGGTGAGCTTGTGGCTATTCAACAGAACAGGAGATTAGTCAGAGCCTCGAATACTGAGGTGCTTGCAGTGATGTCCAATAATACTCAAAAGCTCAGGAAGAACCCCCCAAAACAGGCACAAGCTGGGAAAATGAGTAAACAGAAAAGAAAAAAAAAAGAAACTTGACTAAAGACAATTACTTTGGTCCCATGGAGGACTAAAATACACAATCTGAAGATGAGAAAGTCCAAGCTTCAGAATCTAAAGATTCCAAGAAATATAGAAGTTGGGCTAAGACTATGACAGACTTCAAAAAAGATTTTGAAAATCTAGTATGGGAGGTAGAAGAAAAATTGGGGGAAAGAAATGAAAGAGATGCAAAAAAAAAACATGAAAATGAAGTCAGCAGCTTAGTCAAGGAGATCCAAAAAAAATGCTGAAGAAAATAACATATTAAAAACCAGTTTAGGTCAAGTGGATAAAACAGTTCAATTAGTTATTGAGAATGCTTTAAAAGAATGCTTTAAAAAGCAGGATTGGTCAGATGGAAAAGAGCTAAGAAAGCTCTCTGAGGAAAACAAATCCTTCAGATGTATAATGGAGCTAATGGAAGCTGAAGATTTTCCTAGAAATCAAGACACAATAGTTCAAGACTAAAAGAATGAAAAACTAGAAGAAAATGTGATAGATCTCATAGAAAAAACAACTAATCAGGAAAAACAGATCTAGAAAAGATAATTTAAAAATTATTGGGTTACCTGAAAGTCATGATCAGGAAAAGAGTCTTGACTTCATGTTTAAAGAATTCCTACAGGAAAATTGCCCTGATATACTAGAAGCAAAGGGTAAAATAGAAATTGAGAGACTCCACCGATCTCCCCTGGAAAGAGATGCAAAAAAAAAAAAAACCCAGGAATATTAAAGTCAAATTCCAGAATTCCAAGTCAAAGAGAAAATATTACAAGAAGACAGAAGGAACAATTCAAATATCATGGAGTTGTAGTCAGGATTACCCAGGACTTAGCAGCATCTACATTAAGGGCTTGTAGGGCCTGAAATATAACATTGAAGAAGGCAAAAGAGCATGGAATGCAACCGAGAATCAACTACCCAGTAAAACTGAACATCCTCTTCCAAGGGGAAAAAATGGATTTTCAGTGAAACAGGGAATTTCAAATGTTCCTGTTGAAATGACCAGAGCTACACAGAAAGTTTGATCTTCAAGTACATGACTCAAGAGAAGCATAGAGAGAGTGGACAAGAAGGGTAAATTATGAGGGACTTAATGACAATGACTACATGTATTCCTGCATGGAAAGATTATAATGATAATTCTCATATGAGCCTTCTCATTTAATAGAGCAGGAAGAAGGAGTTTTTATAGATGAGATACAGGAGAGAGCTGAATTTAAAGATATAATACAATATAAAAATGAAGTTAATGGGTAAAAGGGAAATGTATTGAGAGTAACAGAAAGGAGAGGTAGGATAGGCTAAAATATTTCATGTAAAAGATATTTCCGAGACTTCCGGCCAAGATGGTGGAGAGAAGACAGGCACAGTTCTAAAGTCTCCTGATCTCTTCCCCATCTATCACATGAAACAAACCTCTTAAAAGAAATCCAAACCAGGAAACCCAGAAAGAAAAGCCAGGAGAGGAAAATCTAGCTCAGGATTTATCTCCCACATCAGCCTTGGATGAGTACCGGCAGGTGAGTCTGAGCTCCGAGGGAAGATCAGCCCGGGATCAGCCAGATCAACAGCTGAATTGGAACTGGGAGTCTGAGGGCCCGAGAGCCGGACCTGCTGGATCAGCAGTGGGAACTGGAAAAAGGGTGCTTGGGTCCACAGGGAGGTAGAGGCACTGGTGTTGGTGCTGCCCCCCTGGAGCTTGGGGAAGGGGCTGTGGGGAGAGGTCTGGTGCAGGAGAGCTGTGGATGCCATCCCTGGGCTCCTCAGGTCTGAGAAACTCTGGCCTCCATTGCACTGAGGCCACTTCTAAAACAAATGAAAATTACTTCTGCTTCAGGCCCAGGTGTGTGAGCAACAGAACCAGCCCAGCTGAGGAATGACCTCAGGCCAGGGTAAAGCCCACCATTGATTGAAGGCAAAAGAATTCAATAGCTCCAATTCCCTCCCTCAAGCAAAGGGAGAAGGCCTCACAACCAAGATTACAGACACTCCAGAGAAAGCAACCAGCACCTCCTACTGGCCAGCCAGAGAAACTGCACTCAGTAAAGCCTTTAGAGATCCTAAGCCCAGATGAACCAGCCCCACCCAACTCGAGGTCTTAGCATAATGAAGAAGGGTCAGCGGAAAGGTGGATCCATAGAAACATTCCTGGAAGGGAAAGACCCCAACCCAGAGAGACCTGGAACATCTGAGGAGAATACAATCTGGTCTCCAGCACAGAAAGACTTCCTTGAAGAAATAAGGACGGAGTTTAAAAATCAACTGGAAAATTTGGAGTAGACAATTAATACCTCACAACAAGAAAACAAAACCTTAGAAAGTAGGATTGGACAAACACAAAAGGAGAATAATTCTCTCAGATCCTCAAATGAGCAAATGCAAAATGAAATTAATTCTCTCAAAAACTCAATTGGTCAAATGGAAAGCTCTTTCAAAAGCAGAATTGACCAATGGGAAAAGGTTAATGAAGAAAACTCCTCCCCCAAAAAAATAAAGGAGTCTGCAGAAACCAATGACTCCATGAGACAGCAAGAGTCAGTTAAACAAAATCAAAAAATAGAAAAAAATAGAAGCAAATGTGAAATACCTCATCAACAAAACCACTGACCTTGAGAATAGATCGAGGATGGGCAACCTGAAAATTATAGGACTTCCTGAAAACATTGAAGAGAAAAAAAGCCTGGATTTAATATTACAGGATCTAGTGATGGAAAACTGCCATGACATCATGGAATCGGAGGGCAAAGTATTTCTTGAAAGAGTACATTGATCCCCACGACAAAAAGATCCTAAAATGAAAACACCAAGGAATGCTGTGGCCAAACTCCAGAACTATCAGATAAAAGAGAAAATCCTGCAAGCAGCCAGAAAGAAACAATTTAAATATCAAGGAACCACAGTAAGGATCATGCAGGACCTGGCTGCATCAACTTTAAGGTATCAAAGGGCCTGGAATGAGATATTTCGAAGAACACGGGAGCTTGGGATGCAGCCAAGAATCTACTTTCCTGCAAAGCTGAGACTTCTCTTCCAGGGAAAAAGACGGACATTTAATGAAATGGAAGAATTCCAAAAATTTCTGATGAAAAGACCAGAGCTAAACAGAAAATTTGGATATCAAACAGGAGGTTCAAGAGACACATGAAAAGGTATATAAAAAGGGAGGGGGGTGGTAAAAGGGAAAAAATGCAATCCAGTAAGTTGAAACTGGCTATATCCCAGCATGGGGGGGGGGGGGGGGCGGGAAGAGACTCTCATAAATCCTGAGAAATGTAACTCTAATAGAATATACCTAGCCAGAAATGATGGACATCCATGACCTATCCATGAGACTGATATCTAATGGGATGTAACTGGCTTTAACTCCACTGGGGAGAAAGACTCTAATAATTCTCAGGAATTTTGACTCTATTCAACAGAATATACTGAACTAGAAGGGACAGACACTCAGAATTTTCTATGACTTAGAATGATCTAAAAAAAAATACACTACCTCCTTAAAAAGGGGGACAGGAAAGAGACGGGAGGAGGGAGGGGAGGGAATGGGACAAATCTCATTACACTAAGAGGTACAAAAAACCTATGGTAATAGAGGGGAAGAAGGGAGTAGAGGAGAAACACCTGAATCTTCTTCTCATCAGACTTGGCTTAAAGTCAA
Source organism: Macrotis lagotis (assembly GCF_037893015.1). Taxonomy (NCBI): domain Eukaryota; kingdom Metazoa; phylum Chordata; class Mammalia; order Peramelemorphia; family Peramelidae; genus Macrotis; species Macrotis lagotis. Next base: position 178,427,316 of record NC_133659.1, on the reverse strand, counting down.
CCTACGCATACTCAGTTAACTTATAAAACATCTAACCTTTCAAGTATTAAAAGGGGAAAAGGGGAGGGGGGGTGGAGAAAGGGAAGGGGAGTGGAGGAAATAAGGGGAAATAACAAAAGGAAGGGAAGGGAACAAGGAAAGGGGAAAGAAAGGGGAGGGTGTGATATAGGAGGGCAAACACACTGAAAGGGGTGGTATTCAAAAACAAAATACTGGGGAATATGGATAAAAGGGGGGAAGGGGGAATAATATAAACACAGGGAAGATAGCACAGAGGGCAATAAAGAATTAGTGATCATAACCTTGAATGTGAATGCGATGAACTCTCCCTTAAAACATAAGCAAATAGCAGAGTGGATTAAAAACCAGAATCCTACAATATGCTGCTTACAAGAAACTCATTTGAAGCAGAGAGATACATATAGAGTAAAGGTAAAAGGTTGGAGCAAAATATATTTTGCTTCAGCTGAAGTACAAAAAGCAGGGGTAGCAATCCTTATCTCAGACAAAGGAGCAGCAAAAATAGATAGCATTAAAAGAGATAAGGAAGGAAACTTTATCCTCCTAAAAGGTACCATAGACAATAAAGTCATTTCAATATTGAATATATATATGCACCCAGTGGGACAGCAACCAAATTTTTAGAGGAGAAGCTGAAAGAATTACAGGAAGACATAGACAGCAAAACTCTACTAGTAGGAGACCTCAACGTCCTGCTATCAGATCTAGATAAATCAAATCATAAAACAAACAAGAAAGAAATTAGGGAGGTAAATAGATTGTTAGAAAAATTAGATATGGTAGACTTGTGGAGGAAACTGAATGGGGATACAAAGGAATATACCTTTTTCTCTGCAGGACATGGAACTTATACAAAAATTGACCATGTACTAGGACATAAAAACTTAATGATCAATTGCAGAAAGGCAGAAATAGTGAATACATCTTCCTCAGATCACAATGCAATAAAAGTCATATGCAATACTGGGCCAAGGAGATATAGACCCAGAGCAAATTGGAAACTGAATAACCTCATCTTGAAAAATGAGTGGACCAAAAAACAAATTATAGAAAGAATTAACCATTTTATCCTAGATAATGATAATAATGAAACAACATACCAAAACCTATGGGATTCATTCAAAACAACTCTCAGGGGATATATTATAGCTCTAAATGCTAATATGAATAAATTGGAGAAAGAGGAAATCAATGAAGTAAACATGCAATTAACAAAATTAGAGAAAGAACAAATCAAAAATCCCCAATAAAATACCAAATTAGAAATTCTAAAAGTTAAAGGAGAAATTAATAAAATTGAAAGCAAAAAAGCTATTGAATTAATAAATAAAACCAAAAGTTGGTATTATGAAAAAACCAATAAAATTGATAAACCTCTTGTCAATTTGATTAAAAAAAAGAAAAAAGAAAACAAAATTGCTAGTATTATAAATGAAAAAGGTGAACTCACCACCAATGAGGAGGAAATTAAAGTAATAATTCGAAATTATTTTGCCCAACTTTATGCCAATAAATTTGATAATCTAAGTGAAATGGATGAATATTTACAAAAATATAAGTTGCCCAGGTTAAATGAAGAAGAGATTAAATACATGAACAACCCTATCTCAGAAAAAGAAATTCAACAAACCATTATTGAACTCCCTAAAAAAAATCTCCAGGGCCTGACAGATTCACAAGTGAATTCTACCAAACATTTAAGGAACAATTGGTTCCAATCCTATATAAACTCTTTGGAAAAATAGGGAAAGATGGAACTCTGCCTAACTCTTTCTATGAAACCAATATGGTACTGTTACCTAAACCAGGAAGAGTTAAAACAGAGAAAGAAAATTATAGACCTATTTCCCTGATGAATATAGACACAAAAATCCTAAATAAAATCTTAGCAAAACAACTACAACAAGTCATCACTAGGATAATACATTATGTTCAAGTAGGATTTATTCCAGGAATGCAGGGTTGGTTCAATATTAGGAAAACTGTTAGTATACTCAATTATATCAATAATAAACATATCAGAAACCATATGATCATATCAATAGATGCTGAAAAAGCTTTTGACAAAATACAGCATCCATTCCTATTAAAAACACTAGAGAGTGTAGGAATAAATGGACTGTTCCTTAAAATAATTAGCAGTGTCTATCTGAAACCATCAACAAGCATTATACTCAATGGGGAGAGGCTAGAGACATTCCCAATAAGATCAGGCGTTAAACAAGGGTGCCCATTATCACCACTACTATTCAATATTGTATTAGAAATGTTAGCATCAGCAATTAGAGAAGAAAAAGAAATTAAAGGAATTAGAATTGGGAAGGAAGAGACAAAACTCTCACTATTCGCAGATGACATGATGGTCTACCTAGAGAATCCCAAGAAATCATCTAAAAAACTACTGGAAACAATTAGCAATTTTAGCAAAGTTGCAGGTTATAAAATAAACCCCCATAAATCCTCAACTTTCCTATATATGTCTAGCAAGAAACAGCAGGAAGAGCTAGAAAGAGAAATCCCATTCAGAGTAACCTCAGACAGTGTAAAATACTTGGGAGTCTATTTGCCAAGACAGATCAGAATCTTTTTGAAAACAATTATAAAACACTTCTCACACAAATTAAATCAGATTTAAATAACTGGGCAAATATCAACAGCTCATGGATAGGGAGAGCTAATATAATAAAAATGACAATTCTACCAAAACTAAACTATCTGTTTAGTGCCCTACCAATCAAAATTCCAAAAAATTACTTCAATGAGTTAGAAAAAAATTGTAAGTAAATTCATATGGAGAAATAAAAAGTCAAGAATTGCCAGGAGCTTAATGAAAAAAAATTCAAACAAAGGTGGCTTAGCACTACCCGATCTAAAATTATATTATAAAGCATCAGTCCTCAAAACTGTTTGGTATTGGCTAAGAAATAGAGTGGTGGACCAGTGGAATAGACTAGGTGTAAAAGCAGGAGAGGATTATAGTAATCTGCTGTTTGATAAACTCAAAGAGTCTGGCCATTGGGATAAAAACTCCCTCTTTGATAAAAACTGCTGGGATAATTGGAAGTTAGTATGGAAGAAACTTAGATTAGACAAACACCTCACACCATTTATCAAGATAAGATCCAAATTGTTACAGGACATAGACATAATAAACAATACTATAAGCAAATTAGAAGATCAAGGACTAGTCTACCTGTCAGATCTATGGAAAGGGGAACAGTTTATGACTAAGGAAGAGTTGGAGAACATCACTAAAAACCAATTAGATGATTTCGATTACATTAAATTAAAAAGCTTTTGCACAGATAAAACCAATGTAATCAAGATCAAAAGAAAAGTAGTAAATTGGGAAACAATCTTTACAACTAACGATTCTGACAAAGGACTTATTTCTAAAATATATAGAGAACTGAGTCATATTTTTAAAACAAAAAGCCATTCCCCAATTGACAAATGGTCAAAGGATATGCAAAGGCAATTTACAGATGAGGAGATCAAAGCAATCCATAGCCATATGAAAAAATGCTCTAAATCATTAATTATTAGAGAAATGCAAATTAAAGCTTCTCTGAGGTACCACCTCACACCTCTCGGATTGGCCAGTATGACCAGGAAAGATAATGATCATTGTTGGAAAGGATGTGGGAAATCTGGGACACTATTACACTGTTGGTGGAGCTGTGAACTCATCCAACCCTTCTGGAGAGCTATTTGGAACTATATCCAAAGGGCAACAAAAATGTGCATACCCTTTGACCCAGCAATACCACTACTGGGTCTATACCCTGAAGAGATGAGGAAAAAGGGTAAAAACATTACTTGTACAAAAATATTTATAGCAGCCCTGTTTGGGGTGTCAAAGAATTCGAAATCCAGTAAATGTCCTTCAATTGGGGAATGGCTTAGCAAACTGTGGTATTTGTATGTCATGGAACACTACTGTTCTATTAGAAACCAGGAGGGACGGGATTTCAGGGAAACCTGGAGGGATTTGCATGAACTGATGCTGAGTGAGATGAGCAGAACCAGAAAAACACTGTACACCCTAACAGCAACATGGGAGTGATGTTCAACCTTGAAGGACTTGCTCATTCCATCAGCGCAACAATTGGGAACAATTTTTGGCTGTCTGAAAAGGAGAGTGCCATCTGTATCCAGATAAGGAGCTGTGGAGTTTGAACAAAGTACAAGGACTATTCCCTTTAATTTGGAAAAAACCCAGATGTCTTATTGTCTGATCTGGTTACCTCTTAGAATTTTGTTCTCTTTAAGGATATGATTTCTCTCTCATCACACCCAATTTGGATCAAGGTACAACATGGAAACAAAGTAAAGACTGACGGAGTGCTATCTGTGGGGTGGGGGTGGGGGGAGGGAAGCAAGATTAGGGGAAAATTGTAAAACTCAAATAATATCTTTAATAAAAATTTTTAAAAAAGATATTTCCTATGGCTTTTGCAATGGTATTGAAGGGGGAAACAAGGGAGAATGAGGGAGTCTTCATTCTCATCAGAAATGGCTCAGAGAGGAAACAGCATACACACTCAATAGGGTATAGACATCTAGAAGAAAAAGGAGAGAAGGGGGATGGGGGAAAGGAGGGGGGATGTGGTTGATAGAGGAGAGAGTAGACCATAGGAGATGATAGTCAGATATAATACATTTTCTTTTTTACTTTTTGTAAGGTGGTGAGATTGGGTGGCTTGTCAGGGGCCATGGGGCTGGGTGGTTGCTAGATCTCTGGGATGGGATGTGGTCCTCTTGGCCCCAGGGCCAGTGCTCTGTCCCCTGCAGCTGTCCCACAGCACATTTTTGAAGAGAGACAGAGTTAAAGGAGAGAGAAAATATAATAGATGGTAGTGGGGAGGAATGGATGGAGAGAATTACAGTTAGCAACAGCAACTGTGGAAAAATATAGAAGTAACTTCCATGATAAACTTATGATAAAGAATGTGATCCACCTAAGACAGAGCTGATAGTATCAAAACACAGACTGAAACAAATTTTTTTCTCTTTCTTTCATTTTATTTCTCATGAGGTTATATATTTTTGTGGGGGAGAAGATATTATTTACTCTTTAACAAGAATGTTTTAGTAATCTGTAATTAAATTAAAGAAAAATTTAAAAAATAAAGGTGTTAGATAAATAAAAACAAAAACAAAAATAGAAGTTATTCTTGGATGTAACCCTAGTTCCTTTGCTCTTCAAAATATAATGTCCCAAGATCTATGGTCTTTTAGTGTAGAAGCTATTAGATCTTTTTAAATCCTGATTGTTTTCCTACAGTATTTAAATTGTTTCCCTCTTATTGCTTCCAATATTTTCTCATTAACCTAGGAATTATTAAACTTGACTATCACATTCCTTTAAATTTTCTTTCCAAAATTGTTTCAGTGAATTCTTTTAATTTCTATTTTACCTTCTTGTTCTGGAAGAGATTAGAAATATAATTTACAGAAGCAAATCAACATAATATTCTTGTTTTTGACAAGATTTAAGATTTTGGGATAAGATTTCATTACTTGATAAAAATTGTTGGGAAAAATCTGAAAAGCAGGGTAGCAGAAACTGGGCATAGACCAATAAATTACAGTTTGCCGAGATAATATATAGTATATAGTAACAGCAATATTGTTTTAAGAACAACTTGAGCAAATTAGTTATTTTGCCTATACTAATGCCCAAATTAACTATTACAAATATGAAGAAAAATATCATTAGCATCCAGAGAAATAACTGGTAGACAGAAGTCTGTATAGATTAATTTTGCACATATACACAGATATATATATATGTATGTATATATATAAGTAAATATATATGAACCTATTTGTGTCTCATAATAGTGATTTTTAGAGAGGGAAAGAAAAAAAGAAATTTACATGATGATTATGTTGCATGTTCGAAAAGAATAACAAATTGTGCATAGTAGATTGTTTCAAATTTGAAATCTTTTTTTAATGTACTAGGTTATGGAAATGCTTGTTTTATTCCATAAATTAAAAATGAAATAAAAAATTCTCTAACACTTCAAAATTAAATTTTGAAACAATATTCTTAAGTCACAAACCTGACCAAAACAATGTAATGACTAAAACATTATGCTGACTATATTGCTTATTGACTAGAAACAATAATTTAAATAAAATTCCACTTTAAAAGCTCTCTTCAAATAATGTAGCTTCCATATATGTCAAAATTTTACAAGATTCCTTGAAAGATAATAATAGAGTTAACTCTGATGACCATCTGATCATTAATTATCAATTAATATTAAACAATGAAATTTATCATCAACAAAGAGAGGAAGCTTAGAGTGCAGAAAAATGTCCTATAGAAAGGGTGAGACTCTCCACATTTACCTATTTGTGAATAACATTGTGCCAGCTCCCAACACTTGAATAAGGCAGAACTTTCTATATATAATTGCAATCAGTCAAAAGAGTGTGAACTAAATATCCACACTTTAATTTAGAGGCATGTTCAAAACTGCTAGAAGCTTATAGAGTGTAAAGAAGAGATTACCTGAAGGTTAGTTTCAAATTATTGGATTTTAAAGGTCAAGGAGCCAGGGGAAAGAAAAAAGTGAGGAAAAAGAAAGATCGATCTGATTGGAATGGTAAAGGAAAGGAAATTTCTTTTGCTTCTAGTATGAAGTTCTTTGAAACAGAAAGGAATGACTCCATCAAGAAGGAAGATTTTAGGCGGCTTGGTGGTGCACTGGATAGAGGACTGGCCCTGGAGTCAGGAGAACCTGAGTTCAAATCCAACCTCAGACACTTAATAATTACCTAGTTGTGTGGCCTTGAGCAAGCCACTTAACCCCATTGCCTTGCAAAAACTTTTTAAAAAGAGGAAGATTTTAGAGAGAATAGGGAACATTCGCAGAATTCATTGACTAAACAGGCAAAGTAACACTTTCTCATTGATAAGCAGTCATCAGGTAGGTGGAATCTCTCTAAGAAAAGTTGAAATACTCCTTCATCCATCAAAGAACAAAAGATTTGTGTGTTAGATTTGTGCATTTCCTTCCCAAAAGAATGGGAGGGAAAGGTTGGGAGAAGGGAGAGGTTGGGGAACAAGATTTATCCTTAAATACCCCAGAAAAAGTCCAAGGTTATATGAAAGAAGTTTTTACATTTAGACTTCTTTTTTTATAAGTTTTTCTTTAAGATCCCTTCTAATCTGTGCTGTATTTCATTTTTTATTTCTTTAAAGCTTCTTCCAAATTATATATAGTTTTGAATAAAATACTAATTATTGGATTTAGAAAAAAAGAGTTCTAACCAAAATAATTTTAAGTTTTCGAACATTTAAAAAAAATCAAAATTAGATCTCAAAGGTATCAGTTTTCATCACAGAACACAATTCATCTTCCATCTAGGATACTTTTTAAAAATTTAATCACAGAATTTGAAATAAGCATGTATATGTTGAAATATTTGAACCCAAAGAAGAGATTTAAGAAGATACTTCCTCTTTCTTCTTTGCTGAAGAGGGACACCTTGAGTGAAGGATGCTGCATTATAGCATTACTTTTGTTTACATGATATTTAACTTTGTGAACTTTTCTCTTCCATTTCTCTTTTCTTCCTTTCTTCCAATTATTATAAGTAAAATCTCTGGGAGAGAGTGGAAAGAGTGTTAACCTGAGAAAATGTGGGTGGTATAAAAATATATAAATAAAAATTACTTTTAAATGTTATCTGTGAACAAATGTATCTGTCTTAAACATCAATAAATTTTATTTTACACATATGAAATGTAATCAAATGCTTAGAAGCTGTTACTAAAGCTTAAGAAAAACTCTATAAAGACAAATTTTAAATTATTTTAAGTAAAGTTTATGTTTACATAAAAACAATTCTATGGTAAAACATTAAATAATCTATCCTTGTTATGTACATTTAAATTAACCTAATTGAACTATATAAGCCAGGTATGGCTTTGTGTTGGTGTTAACTATTTAAGCTCCATCCTAGAGACTAGAAATAAAATAAACAGCCTGTGTGATTATATGAGTTTAATATATCTATTTCTATAGTGCTATATTATCACCATCAAGGTCTCAGGTAGAAAGCTCCTTGAAGAGACTCTAGCAACCAGTCCAAGGCTAGACAAGAGTATAGAGAGTATCTCTTCACACCTGTCTAATTTTACAAATGAGGACCCTAAGATCCTCGCATTCTTCTTCCTAGACCTCTCCCTATCCTGATTTCTTCCAGAGCTCCCTCTTTCTCTCTTCCCCAGTATGGGCTCCACAAACCCTCCTTTCCCCCTTCCATCTTCATATCCATCATCACATTCCTGCCTCCTTTCATTCAGAAACCCCTAAAAACCCCTTCCCTTATATTAGTTTTTTTCAAGATCTTTTAATGCTTTACTCTTCTTCCCATTATAAAAGATAATAACATAAGAAGATTCCCTATGAAATCTTTAATATTCACCATAAGCAAGATATTAGCACCAAATCTCACAGAGACAAGAATTATCTTCACAACAACCCTATGAGGTAGTCAATATTTGCCTTTTTCCTGATAACAACCCTGAGATTCATCATAATTTAACAAAAATTTTGTGAGATAAAGAGATTCATAATAATTAAATAAAAATTAAATCAATAATAAAATCATTCATAATAATTAAATTATGGTCACATATTATATATGGTGCTATATAAATGATGTTGCTGCTACTGCTAACGATGATGCAATGATACATACAGTTTTCAGATCTAAGCTAAAAAGGTATGCTGTATGCAGAGGATGTTTTCCATTTGATTCTTTTCCTATAATGACTCTAGTCCAGAATATCATCTTACCTAAGAACACTATACTGCCTGGGACTCAGAGAACCACTAAATTAAAAGGAAGAAGATTCAGACCTTCTCCTCAAGAGGCAGGGACCATTTGAGACTAGTACAGATAGTCCAAGAATGGGGCAGCCAGGAAAAGTTTAAAATGCTCACTTATCTAAGAAGAATTCTAGTAGCTGCCTTTAAAGTTGGCATGGTATCTGCCAACTCATGTATTCCTAATTTTCCAGTTTTGAGTAGTTTAATGACTGTACATGTTCTACATTGGTGCTGATTCAGTTTTTCAACCTTCTGCCAAGTAATCATTCCTGCACTTATCCACCACATTCAGGTTAGATCAGTACTTTGCTATTAGTTTTCAACCTAGATCCAGGCGTTTCAGACTAGGATTATTACTGAATACTTCAGCCCCTAAATCCAATGTGAAGTTTCCAGATCATTCACCACTTTTATTACTCTTCATTTTGTCAACATTTATCTTATAATGTGATGCTTAGAACTGGAAAAAATACTCTATATATGACCTGATAAAATATGGTTCAGTAGGGGTGGCCAGGTGGCACTGTGTATAGAGCAGCAGCCATGGAGTCAGGAGTACCTGAGTTCAAATCCAGCCTCAGACACTTAATAATTACTTAGATGTGTGGCCTTGGGCAAGCCACTTAACTCCATTGCCTTGCAAAAAAAAAAAAAAAACCTAAAAAAATATATCGTTCAGTGAAGCTATTCTTTCATGAATGGGATGACATACTTCTCTCACTTAGGTTACATTATTTTGTTTTTTTGCCACTATATCATACTTTTGATTCATGCTGAATTTTTTTAGTCAAGATAAATCCTTAAATATTTTTGCCCTATAGAATCTTTCCCATCCTGCATCTCTGTAGCTAGTTTTATGGAACCAAATAATCCTTCAAGAATTTGTATTTGTGTCTATTTAAATGCACCCATAACCACATAATCAACCCAGATAAAAATTCCACAAATTCCACAATAATCCACTATCTTTTACTGTTTTATAATTTATTTCTTGTCTTTGAGAGTTAACTGGACGCAAAAAAAATTATTCATGCTGAGGCCACTCTGGTAAGAAAACTTAAATATAATACTCTAAATAGTTTACATAAAATATATCCATAAGTAGGGTAGAGATGGACTATGTGATTTCATTGGTAGGGAAGGACTTCCAGGTAAGACAATGCCACCTTACAATATAGGGGTATTCTGCAACTGATATTCTTATAGAGTAGCTTAGAACACTGAAGGGTTAAGTGACGTGACCAAAGGTTAAGTTGTATTGCCAATATGTATCAGTTATGGAATATTATCACAGGTCTTCCTGAATCATCAGTTCTCTACTCATCATGCCATATTGTGTCTTGTAACTCCTCTCTCCAAAAGTAGCAAAATAAGAATATATTTATAGTTTGTATCAGGTACAATACCTATTACAGAACCTGAGACTTGGGATAGACCTTAGTTGTCAGAACAGCTCCTTGATTTTATAAAAAAGGAAACCAAGATCCAGATGGGGAACTAATGTTCTAAAACTTTCATAAAACTAACAAGCTGCAGAACTACAATTAAAATTCCAGTTCTTTCTGTTTCATCATAGCTGTGTTTCTGTTCTTTTCTGGTTGAACTCCGAACCCCCAGTTTCTCAACAGACAACCCCTAGAATTAAAAGAAACTGTGCCTATCTGGTTGCCTAATAGAATAAATGCCTAGCCTACTTCAACAGTCTCAAACTTGTAGATCTATGTCCTCTCCACTTTGAGGTTATGTTTCTATCTGTCCAAACAGATTAAATTAATAACAAAGCGCAGAAAATGAGATGTCCAAGAAAAAAAAATCTACTGAGAAACCTCTGGGGAAGTAAGGTTCCAGTTTGTAGTGTTTACAGCACCTGTTACTGGCATAAACTGTCCAGATGTAAGATACTGTTATAGTTTATTCCTGGATGAAAGAGATAATATCTGATCATTTTGTGTATGGAGTCTTAGATATGCCTCTGTCACTCAAAGTTCTACAAAGGAAGCATAATTTGTGTGTATCTGTGCACTGCCCAGACAGATGGAAGCACAGCAGGTAGGTAAATACTGACATTCTCTTCCATGAATACCTTCAGAAGAAAGGTCAAAGATAAGATGGTGAGCAAAGTGAATGTAGATTAGGCAGAACATCTGCCTAAATGGATAGTAGGGAGAAAATATTTGTAGCTATTCAAATAGAATTCTCTTTTTTATATTATCAATGAGCATCTGTTTAATTCCCTTTTCTTTGGAGCCTACCACATTAGCTTTTTGATTAAAATTAATAGCTTGATAAAGCACAATTAACCACAAGAAATAATGTAGGCCTTTTTAAAAAATTATTAATGGCTTATCATAAAGAAGAAAAGAAAATATGTGTTATTAGAGATGGGCAAATTTAATTCAGAAGAGTAAGGCATTTTAAAGGAAACCACACTGAATTTTATCAAATCATTTTTCCAGTTTGCAAACTTGTACTGAAGCTTTGGGCAAGGAAGATTGAAGGAGGTTGCCCCCAAGAATTCTGTCCCTTACTTGGGAGAGAGAAATTTGATTTCCAAAAGAACAAATAAAATCTGTCCTTGAACCGAAAAAGTGTATTGGTTCCAGATTAGATAGTGCAGAACTGGGTATTACTTCAATAAGAAAATGTGGTCCCTAGCTATTTCAATAAAGATACTTGATATTTTTCAACTCAGCAGAGCCAAATATTTCATTTCTCTTTTTTTTACTTCTTTAATTATTGGGGTAATTGGATTTAGAGGTAATTAGATTTCATTGCAAAATGTGACCTCAATTTTGTAGATTAAAAAACTGAGTTAAAAAGAAGTGAATTGAATTTTTTACTATCTCCCCTCTTGCCATCTCTGGTAAGACAATGCCACCTTCCAGGTAAGACAATGCAAAGATTCAAAGTCATGATTCCTGACTTTAAACTCAAATTTCTTTTAAAAATTTGCTTCAATCATCATCTATTCTCTCCCACACCAGGCAAAGGCCTCATTTTGGACTCCTGGCTTCTAGTCTCTCCTCTCCATAAGATCTACCCTCTTCCTTTCATTTGTCCTTCCTCCAAAAAACAAAACAAAACAAAAAAACAAACCTTTACTAAAATATATTTGGATAGCTAGGTGGTACAGTTGATAGTACTGGGCCTATAGCCAGGATGACATCTAGCTCCCTGAGTTCAAATCCAATTTCAGACACCAACTGTGTGATTCTGGGTAATTCATTTAACCCCGTTTTCCTAGGTTTCCTCACCTGTAAAATGAAATGAAGAAGGAAATGACAAACCACTCTAGTATTGTTTTTATTTTCTGCCATTTATTTTAACCCTAGATTTTTAAAATTGATATTTTATTTTTCCAAATACATGTTATGAAAGTTTTTCAACATTCATCTATTCATATGCATATGCATATTTTAAGTTACAAAATTTCCTTCCAACCTCCCTTCCCATCTCCTTCCCCTCATTGATGAAGTCAGGTTAATATTGTACATACACATTTATGTTAAGCATGTTTACAGATTAGTCATTTTTTGACATGAGGAATTAGGATTAAGGGAATGAAATACATAAGAGATAGTTTTTAAAAAGTGAATGTAGTGTTTATCAGATTCTAAAGGAGTTTTTTGTGTTTTGTTTTTCTTCCTCTGAAGGGGAATTACAATGTCCATGGCAATCTAATATGATTGTCCTAGCTCTCTGAACTGCTGAGAGCAGCTGCATCCATCAAGGTTGATCATCTCACAATGTTGTTGTTAATGTGTACATTGTTCTCTTTGTTCTGCACTAAAATATTTTAGTAAAAAAAATCAAATGGGGGTCACAAAACAACTGAATAACAACAAAAAAGCACATATATACTTATTTATCTTTCCTGGTTATGGAGGAAGTGGATGGGGAGGATGGGATGTCTATAAATAGATTTCAGTAGGTTAGGTGTGGGTATGGGTGTATATATATTTATTTTAATTAACTAACACTTAGCACTTTCTCCAAGAATTTAAAAACATTTTCCAGAGTAGAGGTCTATAAGCCTTACCACATTGTCAAAGGGTCCATTAAACCAAAAAGAGTTGAGAATTTCTGGTCTAGAATAAATTACAAACTTTTCAGCTCAGCATTTAAAGGTCTTTACAGCATGGTTCCTGCCTACCTTTTCAGACAGTGCACATTATAATTCTGGCCAAGGAAATATGCTTGACTCTCTAAACTCAGAGTTTCATCTCTGACCCCAATGCTTTATCAGGTTTTCCAGGGTTTTGCCTGTAAGGCAATCCCTTCTCTATTCTTGGAAATTCTGTCTTCCTTAATTAAGGTGAAATTAAGGGATCATCTTCTATAAGAAGACTTTCCTAAAAACCTGGGTCTTAGTATTCTTTATATCCTCCCCAAATTATCATGGCATGCTTTATAACAACATTATCTTTTTAAATATAAATTGCATTTATATTAACATGAATTTGCAAATTAAATTATCATATTTGATTGTGAGCTCCTGCCCCGACCCGCGGGGCAGAAAAGTGGGGACCCAGCCTGAAAAGGAATGGGTGAGAATAAGGAGAGTGAGACTCAAGGATGGTGGATAAGGTCTGAGTTTATTTGAGAAAGTACATGCTTATGTAGAGAAGGAACAAGGGGATTAGCTTAGGGGTGGAGTTGGTATGCCTTGGCCTGAGAGAAGGGATAGTCTGTGGTCTGTTTGTTCTTGATAATGGAGGGTGAGGCCTCTTTCCTTTATCTTGGCCCTTGGTATGCCTGGAATTTTGTTTGCTCCTTTTATCTTATCTGACAGGGGGCTTCTTGGCTCCTGGTATGTCTGGAATTTATTTGCTCTTTTTATGGGGGCTTCTTGGCCCCTGGCAAGCTCCTTGACAGCAAGAGTTTATATCATTTTCTCTGTATTCCCAACCTTTCATATGCATAGTTGGCTATTGCTAAATGCTTATCAGCTTCCTACTAATAAATCCTGGGTATGAAAAGAAAACAAAAGTGTGAAATCCACAAGGCATTAAAGAAATTAAGAATTGTGTTCCATGAACTTGTTTTTTTTTTAAATATTTGATAACTATATTTCAATATAATTGTTTTCCTTTCTAATCCTATTGAAAAACATTACTTTAAGAAAGGGTTCATAGGCTTCACAGTTGGCCGAAGTGGTATAGGACACCAAAAAAAAAAAAAGCAAAGAAGTGTTTTTAAAGAACAGAGAGCATTGTATGTTGTTCAACTTCATTCCAAACATTTGGAGATCTTTTGAAAGTACACCTTAAAGACGTTATTTATATCCAAAGAAAGAACTGATAAATAGAAGTGTGTTTAGAATAATTTTATATATATATGTATATATATATATATATATACATATATATATATGTATGTATGTATTTGTGGCTAATAATAGCCAGTGAAGGAAAAACAAGAAATTTACAAAATAATTTTGTTTATATTTAATTGTAGATTTGAATGTTCTTGTACAATCATCTTTTTATTGTCCTATGCTATGGAAATGAATGTTTTATTTTCATAAATTAAAAACAAAATTCATTTTTAAAATTGTATACCTTCATTCATCCATTCATTAGAACTAATAGCTAATTGTAATTCTGAACATACTGTCTAATGTCCCAAGATACATAATAACTGATTCTTTGTAAGCAGCCACTGGAACTTGTTAATGCTATCAGACTTCCTATTTCCTCACTGTAGGGCCCTTCCTAGAAGAACTTCAATATTTCTATCTTGGGCACCCTCATAGAATCCAAATAGTGTGAGAGAAAGAGGGTAGAAGAAGGTTGTATATACAAAGAAAAGGTCCACATTTCTCATCTAGCAACACTCAAAAATACAAGGGTTCTCTTCACATTTAAAGATAAATGTAAAACTCACAAATAATTCACCTTCAACTAGATTTTATATTGCATCTGGTTGCTCTGCATATTCACCCTCAAAGCCTACTGATTTTTTTCTATTTTATTTTGCTTTTTTATTTAGAGCAGCCTTGGACAGAGGTGAGGAAGCAAAATCATTTAACAATTCCCAGTCTTCAGTGTTTGCCAGTAACCCAATAATTATCATAGTTTTTCTGAAGGAAAGAAAGAAAATATGTCAACTGTTTTCATGTCTTTCCTTGGGTAAACATAGTTCAGTAACAGGAGAAAAGTATAGAGCAATCGTCTGCATTCTAAGTAGGCCTCTAGTTCTGTAGTCTCTCAAGCAATGATTGACTCCATAGGTGAAATCTAGATAAAAATCTTTTTTTTTTGTTTTTGCAAGGCAATGGGGTTAACTGACTTGTCCAAGGTCACACAACTAGGTAATTATTAAATTTATGAGACTGGATTTGAACTCAGGTCCTCCTGACTCTAGGGACAGTGCTCTATCCACTGTGCCACCAAGCTGCCCCTCTAGATAAGAATCTTAAAGAATGGAGAGTTGGTGGTGCAGGAGTGATCTTGGAGTCAGGAGGATGGGAGTTCTAATCCAGTTTCAGATACTTGATACTTACTAGTTGTGCAACCTTGGGCAACTCACCTAATTCTGATAGCCTCACATCCAGGAACATCTCCAGTCATCCCAATTCAGATCTGATCACTGAACCCAGATGGCTCTGGAGAAGAAAGTGAGGCTGGTGACTTAGCACAGCACCCCATCACTCAAATCTAATTCATATGGTTGTCATGGGATCACCCCCCTAAAATGATGGTCTTCTTTGAGAATGAAAGACAAATGTGATTATTATTTGAAATGGATCAAAAAGAAGGAAAAAAGGCCCACTTAATCAAGTTCTATTACATTTATAGACTCGCTTAGGTATGCTTGACAAGAAAGTCCCTCCAGGTTCAAATCTGGCATCTTAATCAAACTGAAAATCACAGTCTCTCAAGAAGCTAGGGGTATGTTTAGATAAATTAAATTTATTCTTCGGCTTTACCAAAT
The DNA here is from genome assembly GCF_037893015.1 of Macrotis lagotis. NCBI lineage: Eukaryota > Metazoa > Chordata > Mammalia > Peramelemorphia > Peramelidae > Macrotis > Macrotis lagotis. The sequence goes on along the minus strand of NC_133659.1, from coordinate 178,411,504 downwards.
ATCACTGAGCACCATAGAGTTGGGATAATGCTAGGATTAGAGTTAGAATTGTCTATTCTCAATTCTGACACCAAGTTGTTAGCAAATTAATGCAGTCAATCTCAGTTTTCTCCTCTGTAAAATGAAGGAATTAGTCTAGATCTAAGATTTCTCCTAGCTCATAATCCTGTAGTTCTAAAAGCTGGTTAGTATCTGAGGAAGTCTCTGTGTCTTTCTGACAACAGTATGAGGTTATGAGGATAAATGAGCTTTACCAGATGTTTCACATCTTGATTAAGGTATTACATTTAAAAGTGTAGTCTATGGGAAAACAATTTTCCCTGTCTAGAAGTACTACAGATGAAGTTTTCTCAGGGTCTTTCCCACACATGACTGTCTCAAATAATTTAGTCATGAAAAGGTGAGACAGAAGAAATAGCTAGAAGATATAATCAGGTTAAGTTAGGTTAGATAGAACATAAGTTTCTTGAGGAAAGGGACTATTTCTTTTCTATATTTATTATTCCAGCTCTTAGTGCAGATCCCTCATCCATAGTATGTATTTAATAAATGTATGTTATATGATTCAAACTAAAGCATACCAAATTGTTCTTATAAAGAAAAATAAATGGATAAAATTTGGAAGAGAGATATTCTTTTAATTACAAAAACAACACCATTGGGTCCAAAGAGAGAGGGCAATGTGCACTTCTTCTTTAAAGGCTTCTTTTCTGCAGTGACCCCTTGCATATGGTCAAATTTTTATACTGGTGAAACCTGACAACATAAGAGAGAGAGAGTTAGCTCCACTGATTTGTTAGTACTGCTCCCCTTATAATCTACCCTCAATTTAACGCGTGCTATTCCTAGATAATCAACAAGAGCTTATTTTAAGCAAAGTAATTATACAACAGTTCCTATAACAATCTGGAAAGTAAACTTCTTCCACAAAGATGTGAAACTACAATAGATAATAGACATATGATTTATATTCCCTTCCTATTTTTCAACTTTATATGTAACTTATTTTATTTTAATTTTTCTATTAATAAGCATTTATTTTCTCTTCCATTTCCCCCCCACATTAGAAAAAAAAATCTAGCAACTCTGAATTGTCACCTTTCCTCTAACTATGAATTATCAAACAGAACAATTTCCTATATTGACAATATTCAAAAATATATGTCTCATTATACATCTTGAATCCGCCACCTTTTTGTCAAGAGATTAGTAACATGGTTCATCACCAATTCTTTGGGACTGTAGTCAATTGCATTGATTGGTGTTCTTGAGTCTTTCAAAGGTATTTGTTATTCAGTCTGCATACTTTATGAATTCATGAATATTTATATTTCTATTGCATTACCTTTTAAAAACAATATTTTCCTGAACATGACATAATTTATCTAAATCATAGCCAATTTATCAATATTTCCTTACTTTATAATTCATTGTCATTGAAAAAATGGCTATTAAAATATTTTTGCATATAATTTGGTTCCTTTATCTCTTTCTCTAATTTCTTTGGGGTTTAGGTCCAGTAGAATTGATGGATCAAAGGATATATATTTTTTAGTAATTTGGGGAGCACACTTCCAAATTGCTTTTCAGAATTCATGGACCAGTTCATGAACCAGCTCCACCAACATCAATTTGCCTATTTTCCCCCAGGCCATCCAACATTTAGGACTATCTACTTTAACACCTGAGAGGTGTAAGATAGAATTTCAGAGTTGCTTTAAGTTGTATTTATCTAATTATTAATGATTGGAGTATTATTTCATTTGACTACTGATTGAATTTCATCTTTTGAAAACTACCTGTTATATATATTTGACTATTTATCAAGTGAACAGTAATTCTCAATCTCATAAATTTAATTACTTATATTGAAAATTATACCTTTATCAGAGGAAAATTAAGGCAAAGGAATTTTCCCTCAGTTGACTACTCTCCTTCCAACTGCAACTTAAGAATTTTATATTTATTAACCAGAGATCAAGTAAGACTATAGTATTTTTTTCTCAGTAGAATCATAAAATTTTATGTTATCCAGACATATCAAATGAGCTGTGTGATATTTTGCTACATCTGGTTATTTAACTTTAAAACTATATTTAATTCTATTCAAGAGTGATGATAATGAGCTTAAGACTAGGCAGAGCCATGATGAACTTAAACTTTCTCCTGGAAAGATACTATTTTTCTATTAATTTTTGTTTATACTCTTATGCTAGCAGAGATTCTTAGAGATTTTCAATGTGGACCTCAGGTACTCTAACATTTTCACCCAGGTTAGAATTATTTTGAAAATTTGCATTTTATAACTAAATCATAAGTTCAAACATGAGTCAAGATGTTTGTTAATCATTGAAGGTAGTGTCAATAGTTAGATATATTCAGATAACTTGTCCAATAAGCCCTTAATAAAGATATATTCTTTGCATTTCAAGACATTTTGGCACCAGCTTTTTGTTTCTCAAACAATATTGTTTTCTTATATTTAGAAATTTCTTTGTAATTTTGACATAGTGGATGAATACAAGTTTTGGAGCAGAGAACTTGACCTCAGTTTCTCTCTCAGATATTTACTAACTGTGTGATCACAGACAAGTGATTTAATTCTTTATTCTTAGTTTCCTCAAATGTAAAAAAGGGGGGGTTATAATTGCAAAACAGCACTTGTCACCTAGTAATCATTTAACAAATGCTTGTTTCCTTCCATTTGTGTACTCTTGTAATACAACGACACTGATTGCTCTACACTTTCTAACATGTAGCAATACCCTGTCTTCCAAGATCCTAGCATTTTCCCAGGTTGGTCCCCATGCCTGGAACTTTCTCCCTTTTTATCTCCATTTCTTTGCTTCCCTGACTTTCCTTCAAGATTCATATGAAGTTGAAACTTCAGCAAGAAGTTTTTGCTGATGTAATTCTCCTTTGATCTTAATACCTTCCCTCTGTTGATTAATGACCTCCAATTTAACCTGTAGATAACTTGTTTGTGCATAGTTATTTGCATGTTGTTTCTTCCACTAGACTGTGAGCTCCTTCAGAGTGGCAACCATTTTTGCCCCTTTCTTTGTATCCCCAATGTTTAATACAATACAATGTATGGCATAGAAAAGTCACTTAATAAAACTAACTGAAACTCACTTTGCAAGGTTGCTTTTCAGATCAAAGGAGATAACATTTATGAAGGCTTTGTATAACTTAAAGAGCTATATAAGTGATCATTTTTTGTGATATGAATGTTAGTATAAAGAATATAAATGTGAAATTAACTTATATTTTGAGAATGATTAATAGTCTCATCTTTTGATATTTATACCTCCTGTAAAGAAAGATAGGATCAGGCCCTCATCAGGGAGAAATGTGGGGAAGTGTATTACTAGTTATTGATGTGCCACTATGAAGCATGTGAGCCATTAATTAATGGCCCCTCTGCTCTCCAATTTTGGAGAGAAGCTAGAGTTTCAATCACCTCCCTTGATGCAACCATGCTGTCATTGATTATATTAATCATATGCAAGCTTTCTGTTTCATGTTTAATCAAACTTTCATTTCCATTATATTGGAATTTTTCCTGACCATATGGACAATAGAAATTACTCAGCTCCTCCTTTTTTTTGTCATTTCTCTCTCTCTCCTCTAATCATGCTGCTTCTTAAACCTCTAGTACATCTATAATTGATGATGAAGTGTTCATTTCATTCTTGATGTTGCTTATACACTTTTTAGCATTTTAACCATCTGGAATTCTTTTTCAAAAGTTGATTAAGAGGGGCAGCTAGGTGGTGCAATGGGTAGAGCAGCAGCCCTGGAGTCAGGAGTACCTAAGTTCAAATCTGACTTAGACAATTTAATAATTCCCTAGCTGTGTGGCCTTGGGCAAGCCACTTAACCTCATTGCCTTGCAAAAAATAAAAAAAAAATAAAGTTGATTGAGTCTCAAAAAATTCTGATAGACAAATATAGTTTTATACACACACACACACACACACACACACACACACACACACGCACACGCAGAGATAGTCATTGGATTGGGATCACTGAGTCAGCAGTAGCAATAGCATTATTGTTCTTTCCCCAATGGGGATCATGTAGAACAAGTCCCTATTGGGATAAAATTTTGCTAGCTGTCTTCCATTCCACAGGTATTTTTTCCCTTTGCCTTTTAAAAGATATCATTGTGTTCAAGTTTTCTTCTATGTATATACCTGCTAAACTTTGATGTATCTTCAATGTTTTTCCACAGATATTCAAAAGTTATTTCAAGTCACTTCTAACATAGTAGTATTTGATGTCTGTCAGTAGAAATATCCGTAGTTTACAAAGGAAACCAAAGGTTAGTGAAAGTAAAACTCTATTCTTTGCCTATCCAAGTTCACAGACCTCTTGAAATATATTCACAGAGATATCACAGAGAGCCTCTGCTCTATAGACTCACTGAAAGAATCCTCAGTAAAATTATAAAAGTTAACAGGACAATATGTATGACACGTACTTCATCCTGCTCCCATATAATTTAAATCTCTTCATCCAGGTCTCTATTTACTTTTCCCTGTTATTTGCGGTTTGTATATATTTGGGATAGATACAGCATTAAAAACATTGGATTCAGCCTCTGATAATGCATTAAAAACATTGGATTCATCCTGTGATGATGGTACTAGTCCAGTACAATCTATTGGTTAAGTTCTCTTGGATATGTTGAAGTCTGTACTTTAAATATGGAAATTAGTTGCCCATCAGGTCATTTTTCAATCTTCCAAAGTATAATTATTGCACCTAGGTCATACTTAGCTAGGCATTTTATAGGAGCTCAATTTTAAAAACTTATAGTAAATAAAATTAAATAAATATATATATATAAATATGTAAATAATGTAACTAAAATAAATTAAAAAAATTAAAACTTGTAGATATGTTGTACAGTTTTCACTGTTTCTTTGAAGAATTTACATTGATGATTAAGTTTAGGCTTCTTAAGGATAACCCTTTTATAATTTCTAAAGTCAGTGATCTAGTCCTAAATTGTTATTATAGATCAATCTTTTCCCATAAATAAATCAGCAACACTAAGTAATTTATTTATTCTGTATCCTTTTATCAATACATTGTTATTTGGGTGCATGAGGATGTTAACCATGGAGGATTTTTTTTGATTCCACTCATTGACGGCAGAAATTTTATAGACTCCACTTGAAGATAAACCCACTCTTGTTTTCATCTGACAGATCCAAGGGTATGTATCTATTATTTCCCCCCCTTTTAGTGAGAAAATATTAATTTTTATATAATTGCTATAGAGTGATGGACTCTGAGTTTCATTAATATATCAATAATTTTACTAAGGATATTTTCCAAATCTATTGAAGTTTATTTTACATTTTTGAAAGTATAAAATAAAATTAATGTTATGTAAACATATCCTTGCCATTTACCTTTGCTTTCAGGATGCCAGTAGATGTCTTAATATTTTCAGTCAAAGACTTATTTTTAATAATTTTCTGCTCAAAATGGTTGGTCCGAAGGAGTCCAAATAATAGTTGTAGGTATTTTATTTATCCATTCATTCATTATAATCTGAGTATTCTAGTTTGAAGGATTCAGGCTTTTCTTTTTTGGCATACATTTGCAATTTTGTAATTTATATTTTGTTGAGTTCAACTGATATTTTAGTATCATTGAAGAAAGATTCCACAACTTAAAGAAACTGTTTCATGTGTTTTTTGGTGAATGCATCCCTCTAGACTAATTATTATCTTCTTTTCTTCTACCTCTATGGACTAAAGTCCTTGAGAAAGGAATCTACAATTGCCGCTTCCCCTTCATTTCCTTTCATTTGTTACTAAAGTCTCTGTAGTCTTTCAATGCCATAAAACTTCCCTATTCAGTTACCATTGATCTTGTCATTGGCCACTTTAATGGTCTTTTCTTTCTTCTCAGCCTTTTCAAGTTTTATGCTGTCATTGACAAAGTTGAACATGATCTTCTAGAAACTCCTCTTTAGTTTTTATGACACTGTTCCCTCAAGATCTTCTTCCTCTCTGTGTGACCACTTCTTTGCTGAATCTTCTTCCAAGTCTCCCTCCTGAGATCACTTACTCTCTTGCTTTGCCATCAGATCTATGACTTCAAATACTATCATTGTGAGAAATGATTCTTACATTTATTTGTCCATCCACAACTTCTCTCTTGACCTTCAGTCTCACATCATGAACTGTACATAAGATACCTAAAAGTGGATGCCCCTTAGGCGTCTCAAATTCACCATATCCAAAACACAAGTTTTTATCTCCCCTTTTTAGAAAGCCATAAAATCCTCAGTTATCTGAATTCAAAACCTTGGTATCACCTTCAATGTTAACTCTCTTTCACCTTATATATCCAATACTTTGTTAAGCCTTACTGTTTTTAGCCTCAGAAAAACTTTCATATACAACCCCTTCTTTTAATTCACATGGCTGACATCATGATTTAGGTTCTCATCACATCATTCCTAGACTTCTGGAATAACCTCCTGATTGGGTTTCCTACCTCCTGCCTCTCTCCATTGCAGTCTATCTTCCATTTAACTTCCAAAATGATCTTCTTAAAGTACATATTTGATGATGTGACCTTATCCTCTAATTAATAAGCTCCAATGGCTACCCTTGACCCATAGTTTAAAAAAAGGTTAAAAAAAACTATGGCATATGAATGCTGTGGAACTTGGTTGTATAGTGAGAAATCAAAAGTACATGGAATGCAGAGAAAAGTAGGAAGATTTGTATTAATTGATGTGTGTGTGAACTAAAACATCATTAAAATAATGCATAAAATTATCCAAATAAGTTAGTGCTAAAAGGAAATTAAATTATACTTACATGAAAAACAATGATAATGAAACATATCTCTTTCAACATAACCAAATTCTTCTGGAGTGGAATGTTATATTAGGATAACTCTGTAACATAGTGGATAGAGTGCCCAATTTTCTGAGATCAAATCTGGTCTCAGATCCTGGACAAGTCACTTAACTCTGTCTCAGTTTCCCATCTGTAAAATAAGCTGGAGGAGGAAATAGCAAACCATTCCAGGATCTTTGCCAAGAAAATACAGAATAGGGGACTAAAAATGACTGAACAACAAAAGTCCTTGTATCATAAGAGAGAGAGAGGAGAGATAATTCAATCTGGAAGGTATTGCTTTTTCCCAGAAATGATTATCAGATACAGATAAAAATGCATCATAAAATGTATTTTAAGAATAGAGAAAAGAAAATCATCATAATGTTCTATTCTGCTATGAGAACCAATGAATAAGCTAGTACCCAGCAGTCTAAGAATCAGTTGTCATGACTTTCATCCTACATTAGATTCAGTGGTTGACAATGGACAAATCACTTGACCTCTCTATGCCCTATTGCCCCTAATCTCAACAAAAGAAATTATTAGATTCCTTGTGAAGCACTTGGAGGTCCTTGGATAAATGAAACAGACATTAAGTACAAAGAGCTATCATTATCATGGTCACAGAGCACTTTATCTTACTTGATTATAAAAGAGAAATTATAGCCTTTATTAAATTTCAACCCTTCCCCCTCATAGTACCAGAGTGTTCCCTCAGACATTTCTCATTCTGAGACTATCTCAAATTTGGTTTTTTATTGTTTATTGAGAATTCTTAAAAACACATTTATTTCAGTAAAACAAAACATTTCCTTAAAAACTGTCTTCAAACAAGGTGTGTCCTGTGCTCAGTTTGAAAATATATGCTATTCCTTGAAAAATATAACTAAAATAACTTATTTGATAACCCTATGATGATTAAGGGAAGCACAAACCAGGGAGGTATACTATCTCATCAAAAGTATTTACCACTATTATGAGGGATATCTGCCAGAAAATCCAAAAGTAAAGAATTATTCCCTAGAGATGAAAAGATGCTCCACATGTTTCTATTTGTGTATAATACTGTACTGACTGCATGAAGTACCCAAAGTAGTTTGAAAATATCTTACAGCAGATATTCCTTATACATCATGTCAAATATATTATATAACTAACATGTCAATTGCAGCTCTTCACTTACATGCCTCAAATTTAATCTTGGAGATTTCTTAATAATTTCTTTGCCCTTGGGGGGGGGGCTAGGTTGCACAGTGGATAGAGCACCCACATTGGAGTCAGAAGCCCCTGAGTTCAAATCTGACCTCAGACACTTAATAACTACCTAGCTGTATGGCCTTAGACAGGCCACTTAACCCTATTTGCCTCTCAAAAACCTAAAAAATAATAATAATAAATTCTTTGCTCTTAAATAAAATGAGGAAGCTCTGTAGCTTGGAATCAGGAAGTTCTGAGTTCAATCCAGACTCAGAAACTCCCTAGCTATGTACCTAAGGGAAGTCCCTTAACCTCTTTTTGCCAGAATCCTATCTGGATAAGTTCTTACCCTAGGGAAAGTAGTTCTTCTCCTTGTACCCTTCCATTAGAGTTTAAGGTAACCCAACTCATGAAGGAGAAAATTCCTCTATCCAAATTACTGGAGACAGTTGAATCTCATGATCAAGCCATGTTTTCAGCTAGAGCAACTGAAAACTTCTAGCCTACCCCCTTATGAAATGTCCACCAATAAGTATTGATTTTCACTTGTCAGTGGAATTCTTTTTTTTTTTTTTACAAAGTTATTTAAGGCATTCAGTGTCTCTACTGGTTGACTTTTGTTACTAAGAGAAACAATTGACCATCAATTTGTTGATTTCTGGTTAATCTAATCAATGAGTTGGTTTTTAATTATCCAGAAATTTTGTCACAGTTTTTCATTCCTAACAGTCAATTGGTCAAACTTAAGACAGTGATGGGAAAATGTTAATAATCTAGATTAAGTTTAAAAGTATGCTATGCATCCTTTTTAGTGGAGAAGGGAGAAAGGATGTTGGTTGTTATACATTTACCAGTTAAACATTTACTAGTCCATCTGATTCATTTTATAGGAGTGGAAACTGAGGTACAGAGAATTCAGTTTCTTTTTGTGGAACTCTGTGGTACCTACCTGTTAGTGCCAGAAAGGAAAAACTTAGCCCTCACTCACCTCAATTTCTCTATCCAGAAGAGATGAAAATGTCTATTGATCTTTTCCCATTCTCATTATATAGAAGTGCATCTGAAATAGTCAAGAGATGTATAAAAATGAAGTTGGTTCTCTCTTGGTTCAGAGGCAATAGATACAAAGACTCTTTCCAGCTTACTTATACATCATGGCACCTACTTAAGATATCTGAGCAATACAGAATAGAGCAGCAAGCAATGATTTTGAAAATGAACATTTTATTTTGTTCTTTCCCTGAAAAAGAACATTCTTCAGCCTTTTTAATTTAAAAGTCAACCCTTTTCACATACCCACGAGAGAAGGTTAGGAGAATAGATACATTTAGTTATAAGGAACATTAAGCAGTGTCTCATCTGCTTTCTCTTCTATGTATGCTCTTGAGGTAATAAGATTTCTACAAATTGTTATCTTTATTTCCTCTGGGCCATGAATTCAGGAAGAGTTTTGACTGCATAATTAACTCTAAATCCAGTCAGAACAAGTCTGCCCTCCTTTTATTCATGACCACCTGGTCAGAGTTCAAAGTTGATCAGATCAAAGAAAGGCTAAAATCCTATAACTGACTATGTATAATTCAAGATACCTCATTTAAATGATGTTTCTTTTCCATGTTAGCCTCCTCTTCCTCTTGGTTACTGAATTTCCAACTGTGAGCTCATGAGTCCAAATTCTGGTTAAATTTGAAAAGTAACTTGTACCATTCAAAGACCCCTTGGTTAATAAAGAACAAGTATTTAGTGAATGCTTAACATTTATCAATTCAATCAAAAAATATTTATTAAGCATCTACTGTGTCCAAGACACCTAAGTGTGATATATCAGATGGAAAACTGGTTTACCTCTGACACTTACTGTGTGACACTGAGCCTGTCACTTAAATTTTCTGCAGTCCTAGACAACTCTCTCAAGTTATAAATTGCAAATAAGGTATATTTACAGAAGGAATTCCATATAACAATGAAATTACAATTCTAGTCAAAGAAACAAAATAATTTGATTGGCTAGTTTATCCTATTGATGTGGTTTTAGCACGAAGTTCCAGGAAGACCACTGGTTCTACCATTTTCTTTGTGGAAGAAAAGTATTATAAGGGCACAAAGGATATCCCTGAGTGATTTCTTTAAATTATCCATAGCTTAAATACCCTTAAATTAAATGGAAGAAAAGCAAGATTTTTTGAATATTTTTCTAAGCACCCTGAAAGAGAAGCTTCACAGTAAATACATTTTCTCCTTAATTCTCATTTCATTTCACCAGATTAAATGCAATTGAACTGATGGAATAAAACGAGTAACAATGGATTTGGAGACCCAAGGGGATAAGCTACAATGTTATTGTCTATTTTTATAACTGCTGCTATGTTGCCCAACTACACAGTCAATTTTCTCTCTCTCAGAGCAAAGTATTTGAGGGGTGAAGTTTAAAATTGTAAAATCTAACCCAATTATTCATAGTTCTTTGGGATAGAGTTTATGCTTCCATCCCACCTCTGATTCTTTACTCATAATGAATTAGCTACTTAACTCAGGTCTGATGGCAGTATCATATCTGATCTGCCTATCAATACATCAGGTGCAGGTAACCCATGTCAGTGACTACTTCACATAAAATAGCAAAAGAGTCGCTGGGCCTTGGGCCTCTATTCTAGCTTCTACCAAAAATGTACATAGGTTCTAAAGCATCTGAGCAGAGAATTTATTTATTTATACAATTTTTCTAAATAAAACTACTTGTTAGCAAAATGCTTCACCTCAATGCATTGCTTTCATTTCCTAAAATAACAACATTTCAAGGGGGGAGATGTAAGATAAATTGGAACAGTGACAAGATGAACACAGAATTTATATTATAGAATATACGTCTTGTATCCACAGAGCAAGAAACAGTACATAACAATAAGTTGGTCAGTCATATAGGAGGCACTAGGAAACAGTAGTTGGGCATACATTCAGAGTCAAAGTTACCTAATGATGACAGACAAGGTCATATGATTATGAACAAATCTGTACTATTGGTGTGAATTAATCACAAAGCTACAGGAAGATCACTGTTCTTCCATTTTCTTTATGGAGAAAAGGAATATATGAGGGGGAGAATTGAGCTCTGTATTACAGCATCCCATCAGAGACTGCTCTACCTGGCAATACTCAAGTGTTCCTGTTTCCAAATTGATGTGATAGGGTCAAAATATGAATACTGAATCATTGGACTGAGCTCTGCAAGTTCCTGATCTGGGTTTGGATCTGATTAACAACAGACTGCTGTTGGACTCAGCCACAGTCAGGCAAGTGGAAAGCCCTGCTGGCTCAGAGTGACAGAACCTCCCTTTAGGAGGTGTCCCCTTAACAAAGGATTCCTGCCCTGGTTTCTCTTTTGTGGGTTTTAGACTGGATTGAACCTGGAACTGAAACCCAGCTATGTAGCTAAGATCTGTCACATTATTTTTTGCTTTCTTCTTAACTATTTTTTACTCAATCACAACTTAGGGACAAGGATCCAGAATTTTTCTTTACCCTAGAACATTTTTTACCCTAGAATGCTACCTCTGGCACAAGTTTCTTTCTCTAGCTGTCTTGAATTTGTGACCTGGAATTGGATAGTAAGGTATAAAGCTGTCATTTGGCACCTGTTCCTTCACTCTGACTGGAGTAACAATGCTTCTGCATGAGTTTGGGATCTCTTCTTGCCTTGGTGTAAAGGGCTCTTAGGGCTTGAGAGCTCCATGCAACATAGGTATGATTCTTTTTTTTTAGATTTATTTATTTCATATTATTACAGTAATTTTGTTATAAGAGTAAACATAGCCCCCCCCCAAAAAAAGATGAGAAACCTCAAGAATAGTAAGAGAGAGAAAAAATGAATTTCAGTATGTATTCAGATTTCAGTGTATATGTCTCTGAGGGTGAGTTGCTTTATTTATCATAAGTCTACCAGAGAAGTTGCTTCAATATTTTTCCTACAGTTGCTATTACTAGCTGTATTTCCCTCCACTGTATTCCTCCCCACTCTCATTTATTTTATTCTCTCTCTCTCCTTACATCCTGGTTCTGTCCAAAAGTGTGTTGTATATGAGTACCCTTTCTCACAATCTTCCCTCTCTTCTATCACCTATTCCCCCTTCCTTCCCCCCATTACCCCTTATCCCATCCCTTTTTTCTCATTTTTCTCTAGGGTAAGATAGATTTCTATACCCTATTTAGTGTGTATGTTATTTCCCCTCTGAGCCATTTCTGATGAAAATGAAGATATTCATTCCCCCTTGCCTTCCCCCATTCCACTTCATTGAAAAAGTTTTATTCTTGACGCTTATGTGAAATTTCTTAGCTTCTTCTTCATCTCCTTTCCCTTCCTCCCAGTACTTTCCTTTATTACCCATTGACTCCATCTTTTTTACTATATTATACGATTATATTCTGCTCTTTCCTGTGCCCTGTCTATATATGTTGCTTCTAACAACTCTTATAAATGAGAAAGTTAATATGAGTTATCGATATCTTCTTCCCATGTAGGAATACAAATAGTTCAATATCATTAAGTTCCTCATAGTTAGTTCCTTCTCATCCACCCCCCCTCTATGGTTCACCGGAGTCCTGTACTTGGAGATCAAACTTTCTGTTCAGCTCTGGTTGTTTCAATAGGAAAGTTTGAAAGTCCTCTGTTTCATTGAAAATCCATCTTTTCCCCTGAAAGAGGATGTTCAGTTTTGCTGGGTAGTTGATTCTCAGCTGTAAACCAAGATCTTTTGCCTTGCAGAATATCATATTCCAATCCCTATGTAGATGCTGCCAGATCCTGTGTAATCCTCACTACGGAGCCTTGGTAGTTGAATTGTTTGTTTCTGGCAGCTTTTAGAATTTTCTCTTTGATTTGGGAGTTTTGGAATTTGGCTATGATATTCGTGGAAGTTTTTCTTTTGGGATCTCTTTCAGGGGGTGATTGGTGAATTCCCTCAAATTCCATTTTTACCTAATGTTTCTAGGATCTCAGGGCAATTTTGCAGTATTATTTCTTGAAAAATTAAGTCTAGGCTCTTTTCCTGGTTGTAACTTTCAGGTAGCCCAATAAAAATTTTAAAATTATTCCTACTGGATCTGTTTTAGAGGTTGGTTGTTTTTCCAATGAGATATTTACCATTTTCTTCTAATTTTTGGCTTTTTTGGAAGAGTTTTATTTCTTCCTGATTTCTTGTAAAGTCATCATCTTCCTTTAGTTCAATTTTGCATTTGAAGGAGTTATTTTCTTCAGAGAGCTTTTTTATCTCCTTTTCCAGCTGGCCAATTCTGCTTTTTAAGGTATTCTTCTCCTCATTTGCATTTTGTTTTGCTTTTTTTCCATTAGGCCTAAACTGGTTTTTAACATATTATTTTCTTCAGTATCTTTTGTATATCTTTCACCAAGCTGTTGATTTGGTTTTCATGATTTTTCTGCATCGCTCTCATTTCTCCTCCCAAGTTTTCTTCCACATCCCTTAATTGCTTTTCAAAGACTTTTTTGAGCTCATCCATAGTCTGAGCCTATTTTCTATTTCTCTTGGAGGTCTTTGATTTTGTCATCATCTGAGTATGTGTTTTGATCTTCCATGGGGCTAAAGTAATTTTCTATGGTCAGATTCTTCTTTTTCTGTTGTTTATTCATTTCCTCAGCCCAAGACTAATTTACAGCACTTCCAAGGCTTTGTGGTTTTTTTGAGAGGACACCCCACTGGAACCTTTATTCCTCCAAGGTTTTATGCTCTCTCACCTGTGCTTTAATATATAGATGACCACAGCACTCTCCTCTGCCCTGGAGCTGTAAGGAGGAACCCTGCTCAGCTATCTTAATATGGAAACCCAAACTACAACCTGGATCTGAGTGTGGGCAAACAGCAGTGTTCTGCCCCCAGGGAGAGCAGAGAAATTTATGCAGTCTCCCCTGACCCCCTTACCATCTGTGGGCTGTGCTCTGGAGGTGCAGACTGGTATCTCCCATGGAACTTCCAAGTTATCTTGGACTGGGGAAATGCATCACTCAGTCTTTCTGTGGGCTCCACCCCTCTAAATTTTGACTAGAATCATAATTTGATGGCTTTTGAATTTTTTTTTGGTGGAAGGAGTTCCCAGGAAATGCTACCTTCACACTGCCATCTTGGCTCTGCACCCCCATAGGTGAGATTCTAGCCAGACCCTTTCCCACAGATCTCTCTGTCTATTGCCCTAGGCTGACATCAACAATAAATATTACAGTGTAAAGCATCGTTTGAAAGATTACTGCAAAAAAAAAAAGACTGCTATAGTAACTGCAGGTTTAAAATTACATAGAAGAAGAAAAGAAGAACAATGAGGAGGAAGAGGAAAATGAAAAAGAAAAAGAAAGAGAAGATAAAGAAGGAGAAATAGAAGGAGGAGGGGGATGGAAAGAAGAAAGAAAGAGAGAGAGAGGAGGAGGGAGAGAGGAAGGAAGAAAGAAAGGAGGGAAGGAAGGAAGGAGGAGGAAAAGAGAATATAAATCACCAATAAATAGAATAGTGAAAAGCATTGCTTGAAATGTTGTTACAGTAACTACAGGTCTAAATTACCTGTAAGACATACTACATGTACATCTCACACAGAAAAGGCATGTCAATAACACAAGCAAAAACATATGCCAGCAAAGCAAAAATAGAGAAACAATGGCAGCTTTGAGATGAATAACAAAAAAGTGGGAAAATTAACAGCATATACACAAATAAACAAGTAGCAAAATCCTGTATAGTTAACAGGCTAGTAAAATACATGCATAACATTAGCACAAAAACAAGCTGAATAGAAACAAGAAAAATAGGAAAACAGTAGACTACTCAAAACCTATAGTAATTAACATATATATCAATGAACTTATGCACATACATGTACACAAAATTATAGAGTAAGTTGAACACATTTAACTATTTCTCCAATTTCTACTGAACTATAATCCTATATTCCTCAATTTAAACTTCTGGAACTCTTGGGCTAGTCTGCAGTATTATTATTCCCTAAGGGGTGTATAAAAACTCGAGGAAACTCAAAGACTGAAGTTCTAGACAGAAAAGGAATTGGTTCTAGATTCAGACTTCTTACTTCTATTTGAATTGGCTTCTTTATCAAAACTGGTTACTTATAATAAGGTGCCTTCAAGGGACCAGAACTTGAATCCTTTAGTATTTCTGTCTCACTTCTGTGCTTGTATCACCTCTCAAAGTCCTTCATCAGTTCTTATTATCAATCATCCATAAGCACCTGAGGCAAAGAGAGTTGGTACAATGTTCACATAACCTGCATGCTGTCTGATGGAAGTCCCAGACTCTCAATTATATCACTTAATGTTGCTCAACAACCCAACCAAAAAAAATGTGTTTCATATACATATATATATACATATAATATGTGTATGTACATACATAATATATGTGCATATAAAATCTGTATACATGCTATATATACATATTTATCAGTTTAAACAACTTTATAGGAGCAGTTAATCCTATGATGTGTTATATTATTTGATGTTAAATTTATTGGACAATTTTTCAACAGAATTTGTTGGGTTTTGTGAGGTTTGATTAAAATAGATAGAGACAGATTTATAAGGTGACATAGGTTGAGGCAAGATTATATGAGATACATATAAATATGAATTTCTTTAATTCATGAAGTACTCACATTTTGACAAATTCTTTTCTCAGGGAGGGCAGTTAGGACATGCAGTAGATAGATAACTGGACCTGAAGTCAAGAAGACTCCTTTTCATGAGTTCAAATATGGCCTCAGATATTTCTTAGCTGTGTGACCCTGGACAAGTCACTTAACGCTGTTTACTTCAGTTCCTCAACTACCAAAAAATGAGCTGGAGAAGGAAATGGTGAACTACTATAGTATCTCCATCAAGAAAACCTCAAATGGGGTCAAAGAGAGTCATAAAGGACAGAAAAGCAACTGAACAATAACAAATTCTATAGGGCATCAAATGATAGTGAGGTTCTCATGTAGTCTGGTAGTTATTAAATAGAGCCCAAAGCACTCCTGAGTTCTGTTTCAGTTTAATCCCCATGAGCTTGGATCTGAATTGCCCCGAATGTTAATGAACCTAAATAATGTAAAGATTTATTTTCAATGGCATCATCACTTAGATATTCTGTTGTCTGAACTTGTTGGGAGCTCTACCACCTCTTGGCATTTTCCCTAAGGTCATTCGTTTGTGATGCCTAATTGGAAATAAAAAATTATATAGGAGCGGCTAGGTGGCACAGTGGATAAAGCACCGGCCCTGGAGTCAGGAGTACCTGGGTTCAAATCCTGTCTCAGATACTTAATAATTACATAGCTGTGTGGCCATGGGTAAGCCATTTAACCCCATTTGCTTTGCAAGAACCTAAAAAAATTATAAATTTACTTTTTATTCTCATTTTGTACAAATTTTTTTTGCATTGATAAAATATTCTTGTTTACAAGTAAACAAAATACCCCTCCTCTCCCATGAATATAGATAGCCTTGCTTGGGCAAAAAAAAGTAAAGGGGAGAGAAAAAAATTAAAATAAAAAAAATAATAGTAATAATTGTAGGTATGGCCAGGTGGCGCAATGGATGAAGCACCAGCCCTGGAATCACGAGCACCCGAGTCCATATCCAGCCTCGTAAACCCAACAATCACCCAGCCATGTGACATGCAAGCCACCTGATCCCCACTGCCCTTCAAAAAACAAAAAAAGAAAGAAAAGAAAGAAAAAAAGACCCAAAATAAAATAAAATAGTAATAATAGTAGGGGTGGCTGGGTGGCAGACAGAGCATTGGCCCTTGAGCCAGGAGCACCTGAGTCCAAATCCGGCCCCAGACACCCAAAGATCACCCCGTTATGTGGCCCCAGGCAGGCCATCCAGCCCCACTTGCCCTGCACCCTCCCCCAAATAATAATAACAAAAAATGTGCTTGAGTCTTTGTTCCAACACCAACAACTCTGTCATGGGTGGATCTCATTCTTTATGATAAGTCCATCATAAAAGTTATTTCCATATTTTTCCAACATTGCCATTGCTGATCGCAACTCCCTCCTTTCTTATTTCTCCACTACCATGTACTCTATTTTCTCTCTCCTTTCACTCTGATTCTGCTGAAGGGTAGCTGAGTGGCGCAGCAGACAGATCCCTGGTCCTGGGGCCAAGAAGCCCTGAGCCCCCATACCACCCCTTAGGCCCAGAATCCACCTGGCCCTGTGGTCCTGGGCAGGCCTTCCAATCCCAGCGCCTTGCAAGAAGTAAGAAAGAAAATGTGTTATATCTGGCCACTCTCCCTCCACGGTCCATCCTCTCCTCCTTTATTCACATCCCCACCCCTTCCCCCTACTCCCCCCTCCTTCTTACTCCAGATGTCTATACCCCATTGAGTATAAATGCTGTTTCTTCTCCTAGCCATCTCTGATGAGAGCAAAGGTTCCCTCATTCCCCCTTGCCTCCCCACTTCCATATCATTGCAATAGCTCATTGTAACAAAAAAAATCTCATGTGAAATATTTTGGACTATTCCCCCTCTCCTTTTTCTTTCTCTCATTCCATTTCTCTTTTTTTTCCTATTGACTCCATTTTTACACCATATTTTATCTTCGAATTCAGCTTTCTCCTGTGCTTCAACTATAAAAGCTCTCTCTACCTGCTCTATTAACTGAGAAGGTTCATATGAGTATTATCAGTGTCATTTTTCTATGCAGGAATACATGCAGTTCATCCTCATTAAGTCCCTCATATTTTCTCCCTCTCCTCCAATCTCCATGCTTCACCTGAGTCCTGTATCTGAAGATCAAACCTTCTGTTCAGCTCTGGCCATTCCAAAAGGAACATTTGAAATTCCCCTGGTTCATTGAAAGTCCATCTTTTTCCCTGGAAGAGGACATTCAGCCTTGCTGGGTAGTTCATTCTTGGCTGCCTTCCAGTATATTGTATTCCAAGCCCTACGAGCTTCCAATGTAGCTGCTGCTAAGTCCTGTGATCCTGACTGCAGCTCCACAATATTTGAACTGTGTCCTTCTGGCTGCTTGTAATATTTTCTCTTTGACTTGGGAGTTCTGGAACTTGGCTAATTCCTGGTGTTTGGTTTTTTGGGATCTCTTTCTCTGGGGGATCGGTGGATTCTCTCCATTTCTATTTTGCCCTCTGCTTCTAGAATATCAGGGCAATTTTCCTGTAGTAATTCTTTGAAAATGATGTCAAGGCTCTTTTCCTGATCATAACTTTCAGGTATTCCAATAATTTTTAAATTATCTTTCCTAAGTCTGTTTTCCATATCAGTTGTTTTTTCAATGAGATATTTCACATTTTCTTCTAATTTTTCATTTTTTTTTTTGCTTAGAAGTATTGATTCCTGATTTCTGGTAAATTCATCAATCTCCCTGAATCCTATTCTTTGTCTGAAGGATTTGTTCTCCTCAGAGAGTTTTCTTATCTCTTTTTCCATCTGGCCAATTTTGCTTTCTAAAGCATTCTTCTCCTCAATAACTTTTTGAATTGTTTTATCCATTTGACCTAAGCTGGTTTTTAGCATGCTATTTTCTTCAGCATTTTTTTGGATTTCCTTGACTAAGCTGCTGACTTCATTTTCATGTTTTTCCTGTATCTCTCTCCTTTCTTTTCCCAGTTTTTCTTCCAACTCCCTCATTTGATTTTCAAAGTCTTTTTTGAGCTCTGTCATAGCCTGAGCCAAATTTCTGTTTTTCTTGGAGTCTTTAGATGCAGGAGCTTGTGCTTCCTCATCTTCAGACTGAGTATTTTGATCCTTCTTGGGCTCATTTGCAAAATAAATAGTCTTCCTTTTGTTTCGTTGCTCATTTTCCCAGCCGGGGCCTGGTTTGGGGGTGCTTCCTGAGCTTTTGGGACACTCCCACAAGGGTCTCAGTGTGTGAGGCTCTGTCCTCCCTCCTGGTCTGTGAATGACCATAAGCACCTCCCTCTGCCATGGGGCTGAGGGGGGCGGGCTGCTCTTCTATGGGGGGGGGGGGGCCTAGACTGCAATCAGGATCTGAATGTGGTCAGAGCCCCAAAGTCCTATTCCAGGGGCAAAGGACCGAGCTCACAGTCTCTCTTCACTCCCCTCCCTCAGCTCAATGGGCTCATGCCCTGGAGGCTCCTGCTTACCTCCACCTGTTTCTGTTTCCTGGATCAAGGCTGGGGAAAGACCATGCTACTGGCTGTGTGCCCTGAGGGCTGGGTTCCAGGTGCTAGCTCTGGCAGAGGTCCCCCGCTGTTCCCCCACTTTGTGCCTGGTGCTCCTCAGGGCATAGGTCAGGAGACTCCCCCACTGCTGTGAGCTGAAACTCCCAGTGGCCTGGGGCTTCCTCCGGGAGGATGAAGTTCTTTGGCTCTGGTGGGCCACCCCTCTGG
The DNA here is from genome assembly GCF_037893015.1 of Macrotis lagotis. Lineage (NCBI taxonomy): Eukaryota > Metazoa > Chordata > Mammalia > Peramelemorphia > Peramelidae > Macrotis > Macrotis lagotis. Next base: position 178,392,058 of record NC_133659.1, on the reverse strand, counting down.
CAGGCCGCCTCTCAGATCCCAGGGAGCAGATCCTTTCTGCTCTTTTCCAAGTTACCTTGAGTAGGAGAACTGCCTCACTGGGTCCCTTTGTGGGTTCTGTTTCTCGAAAGTTTAGTTAGAGTCCTTAGCTGATGAATTTTATCAGAGAGCTCCTAAGACTAGATCCCTTCTTGTCACCATCTTGGCTCCGCCCCCCCCCCCCTACATTTTGAATCTTAAGCTTAATTATTTTTTTAATTGACTCTATCTGGAGGTAAACTACCATGATTCATCTTTAACTTTACATTTGAAGTCTGATTTCTAATGAATAGAGTCAAGCCAAGATATTACTCAGCTAATAGATTTTTAAGTCACAATTTTTCAATAACTGTATTGCAGAAATCACTATCCCTGTTTGGGTTGGGTTGTGAAGATTTTTAATGGCTCATTAAAGAACAGAGCAAAAATACAGCAAGGAGCAAGGAGTTATATGTTCTTGTGGTACTCAGGAAAAGAGTAAGTTATAGAGACTTTAGGATTAATATGTTCATGTCCTCATGCTCATGGGAAAAGCTTGGACTCTAAAGAAAAAAGAATGAAAAGTTTGCACATCTAATTCAAACAATAATTAAGCATTTATTAATCACCTACTGTGTTCCATCAACAAGTTAAAAAATAGTTCCTGTCCTCAAGGGCCTTATATTATAATGATAAGAAAACATACGTTTGAATGAGTACAAAAAAGATAAATACAGAGCAAATGTAAAGTAGCCTTGGGTTGGGATAGGGAGGAGGGCATTGGTAGCTATAGGAGACAGAAAAGACCTCTTTAGAAAGTGAAGATTAAGCTGAGTCTTAAAGGATTCCAGGGATCCTCAGAGTTTGGAATTTGGAAAAAGCATATCCAAGCACAGGAAGCAACTAGGGTAAAAGAATACTGATGGAGAATTCTGCATGAAGAATAAAAGTAGACCAGCATGGCTGGACCATAAAACACATGCAGGGAATCAGTGTGTTACCAAAAAAAACAAAAAACAAAAACAACCTAGAAATATAGAAAAAGCTCAGGTTATGGAGTGTTTTAAATACCAACTAGAGAAGCTTTTGTTTCATCCTACAGATAATAAGGAAACACTGAAACATTAAATATGTGGATGACGTAATCAGTTCTTTACTTTAGGAAGATCACTTTGGTAAGTAGGTGGAGAGAATTAATTAAAGGGAAAAAATCAGATGTGAGGAGCTCAATTGGCAGATCATTTCAATAATCTGAGAAGTGATGAAGGGCTGGACTTGTATGACTGTTGGGGTTTTTTAAAAAGGCACAAATGTATCAATATTATAAAAAAATCAAAAACTTTGACAATTTACTTAATACATGAACAAGATCCAATAGAAAGTAACTATTTCTAAATTACTATGATCTGGTTCCTGAAGCAGGGAATGGTATTTTTGCCTGAGCAAAACAATATACAGAATGGGATCAGATGAAAAGGGGCAATGCACAATTATTATGATGATGAAAAGTGGTCCTTTAAAGGGATTCTTCTCTTTCTAAGTTAATGGAATGGGCAAACATTGTGAACAAGAAGTAAGGTATATTTGGTCTATTGAAGAAAACTTCTAACTGGCCCCTCTGTAGTGTGTTTCTGTTCCCATCAATCCATATTCCACATCAAAATCAGAATGATTTTTCTAACAAATGAGTCTGATCATACAGAATGAATATCTTCCTCTATTCTCTCAGCTCCTCCAAATCATACTCATCATTAAAGACCTAACAGATATTCCGCCTCCTCTATGAAAGTTTCCTTGATGATTTCTGTGCCTAATTAGACTTTTCTTTCCTTTGAAATTTTACATCATTTATCAGGGATTCTCAGAGGTCCAGAGAAACCTGCAATCTTCTAGGACTTCATAATTTCTAAAATAAAAATGAAGCTGCATGCTTCAAAACAATAACAACAAAATAGAAAACCAGAAAATATCTAAGAAATTATTTAAATAAATGAACATATTAAATTTACCCAAAATCTTTTGCCCTTTTTTGTGGACAAATCAAATCAAATCAAAATTTGTGGGAAAAAGAGGAATAGCACAGTGGGAAGAGAAAAGACTTTGGAGTCTGCAAATCTAGGTTCAAATGCCACAAATCACTTACTGTCCATGGGGCTCAGTATCCTCATTTGTAAAACAAGGGGATTAGATTACTTGAACTCCGAGGTGCTGTCAAGATTTACATGTATGATTATATGGCTTTGAAAAATGTTGGTGCTATGTCTCACAGAGTCAACATTAAATCTGACAAGGGCATTCTAAGGTTCTTATGCCAAAGCTGAATGAGGAATAGATCTTTCCTTCCTATATCTGAGACTACATTGAATTAAGGTCTAAGGGAAATTGTTTTTCTGATTGGTCAAGCATTGAGTCTATATCAAGGAATCCTAAGTAGAATACAGTTTACAGTTTCCTTAAGATAAGATACATATCCCATTATTCTTTAGAAGATATAAATTTTAATTGGATGAAAAATCTGTGAATTAAAAATAGCTTTCTGTAATACTAAATTTCTATAATACTAATTGTGTAACTAATGCTATTTAAAAATTATCCTAAAATTACTAAATACTAAATTTCTATAATAATATTTTGTAATATACTAATACTATTTAAATATTATCCTAAATTCATTAAATATTAAATTTCCATGTTAATAAAAATTGTGCCAGAAACTTAAGCAAAATATGAAATAAAAATATGAAGGTCATTGTTATTTACATCTATTTTTCACCTAGTTACAAATTTTTACCTATAAAAACAAATATATAATTGTAAGAACCCTGATAAAGTGTTTTACATATAGTTAGGTGCTGAAAGATCATTCCTTCACTGATTGAATGATATATACTTGAGTTGTTCCATTGATGGTGTAATATCCTTGAGAGCAGACACCATGAAATATGATTAGATTTTAAATCAGATGATTCAAATGTTGGATCTAGTTCTATGTTAAATTTTTGGTGTGAGAATTTATACCTTAGAAATAGGTATCATAAATCAAACCTTGGATTTGTTGTTTTATCGATCATTAATTTAATTATTGATCATCTACACTTAAGGAAATATTAATAATATAGGATAAACTTTCAAGTAGGTGTATGTAGATTTCCCCCTTCCTGATTTTGTTGTTAAATCATTTCAGTCATGTCTGACTCTGTGACCCTATTTGGAATTTTCTTGACAAAGAAATAATTCTCCAGATTATTTACAAATGAAGAAATTGAGGCAAACAGGATTAAATGACTTTTCCAGGGTCACATAGTAAGTATTTGAGGCTAGATAGGAACTCAGGTTCTTCTGACTCTAGGGTTGATACTCTATCCACTGTGCCACCTAAGTGTCCCACACCTTCTCCATAACCACTATTTAAATTTTTTACCAACATGCTTCTATTTTGCTTGAGTTCAATATAAGACTATGAGAATGAAGTCATCACAAGACTTGCACCTTGATAACAACAGAATAACAAGAAAAAGAATGGCAACAGAATTGTTATGGCATTTTAAGGTTTTCAAAATATTTTATATCTGTTCTCATTTAAATTTCCCAACAACTCTGTCTGAATTCAACTGAAACTTATCAGCTATATCTCTTTGCACAGAGCACTTGCATTATTTGAGCCTCATTTTTTTGGTATTATAAAGGGTGCTAGTCAAGGAGTCATAAAAGACACACCCTATCACCAAATTTATTTACCTTTTACTAGCTGTGTGAAAATGAGTAAGTCCTTTGGCTTCTCCAGTCTGCATCCTCATCAGTAAATTATAGTAAATGATACTTTTTCATAGGATATCTAAAAACAATATAATATAATCTACTTTTAAGTCTTACCTCTGTCTTTGTGACCTTGGGCAAGTCCCTTAACCTTTTAGGGCAGAGCTGGTGCCAATCTGCATGGATAAATAAAGTTTCTATATCAATGAAATCACAGGTCTGGTTATCTCCCCCACCCCCAATCATAATTCCTCTCCCCCCAAAAAAACATTTAAATGAATGACTATATATAAAGTGGTTTGTTACCTTTGAATCTCAACCACTGTTTTAAAAGGTAGTATAGTTCAGAAGCTCAAGGGTCAAATAACTTGTTTGAAATCCTGTTTATTACTTGAGTATCATGTCTTATCCATGCCTCAGTCTCCTTAGCCATAATGTGAAGGAGCTGGACATAATGGCCTCTAAGATTCTTAACAGCTCAAAATCTATAGTCCTAATATTTGAATTTCCCTACCCCATAGGTTGCTATAAGAACAGCATGTTCTGTGCCCTAATGCAGAGTATAAATGTGAGTTATTATTATCTCTCATAGTGCTGCTTATCACAGCACTAGGTACATAGCAAACATTCAATATATACCTGATTGATTACTCTAATTAAGATTTGGTCAATAGCTACATGCTCTTATTTCTATTTTCACATTTGGGAACAGAAATGTTCAAAAAGTCACTTTGGATGGGAATAGCCTTACGGAATCTCAGTCTGAAAATGTCCCTTCCTAATGAAGTCGTTTGGCTCCCACTTTATGAGCACAATTTTCAGAAGTGATTTGCTCATTGACCACGCCTTTACTGGAATGGGAACTCGACAATGGTATTGATTTGAAAATCAAACTGCTGATTGTATAATTCCATGGGGAAGTTGTTGATGCTATCAGGCTTTCTCAGTGCATGCTGTGATTTTGAGGTAACACGAAAGGTTAGTGGCAAAAACAGAGGCTCTCTGAAAGCTGGAGCTGTTCATTAGCTGATAAAATGCCAGGCACAGTTTGCTATTTAGTGGGATGATTATGGCTTAAAGGAACAATTACTAAGTAGCATGAAGGGCATAATAACTTGTAAAGTCACCTTGGTGTACCTACTGTCCCAAAATGGCAAACAACTACCTGTCCTTTAAATGGATTAATTTTTGTGTTCATTTTTCTAATACCATTATTATCATTGCACAAGGAAAGAGAAAACTTTATTTGAAAGAGTCAGAGTATCTAGATTCAAATCTTGGAACTGCCACTTAGGACCTAAGACTCTTCATCTATAAAAATGAAGGAATTAGGCTGAGTTTCTTTTCATCTCTAAATCTAGGATCCTAAGGCATTTGTTGGGTATCCAAATGAACATGTCCCACCCTCTTCCAAATTTCTTCAGAAATAGCTTTGATTGGGGCATCTAGGTGGCACAGTGGATAGACACTGGACCTGGAGTCAGGAGGACTTGAGTTCAAATACCACCTCAGACACTTTATAATTTCTTAGCTGTATGACCTTGGGCAAGTCACTTGACCCCATTGCCTTAAATAAATAAAATAAAATAAATAGCTATGGTTCCCTACTTTCAGACTACTTGATGTAGTCATGCATCATATTTTTCCATTCAATATAAGAATTAAGCCCAAATCAGGACTTGTATTATTTATAATTCCAAACACATAAAAAAACAATATGAATATTGAGTTTAGAGTAACAAAGACTTGGATTCAAATAATGTTTCTCTTACATATTGCTTATCCTTCATTTCAAAGAGGTCCAATGACACCCCAGGTGATGTCTTGACTTCAACATGAATTGGATTTAAGTGAGGCAGAGTTGCAGTGTCATCAGCCTCACTCTCTAGTTACTGAAATCCAGAGGCAGGCAAAAATCAAAGGATGCAGTGGATAATCTTGGCATCTCCGATGCCTGACCAAACTAAGTGTTCCATAGCACCAGCTTTAGTCACCTTCAGGGTCATTAAAACAAATTTTTCTCATCTACTACCCATTCTTCCCCCTAACTGACTGATCTATTTAAAAACTATCACAAATGGGGCGGCGAGGTGGTGCAGTGGATAGAGCAGCAGCCCTGGAGTCAGGAGTCCCTGAGTTCAAATCCGGCCTCAGACACTTAATAATTACCTAGTTGTGTGGCCTTGGGCAAGCCACTTAACCCCATTGCCTTGCAAAAATCTAACAAATAAAAAACCAAACTATCACAAAATATCTTCCAAACTTGACCTGACAACATTGCCCAAGTCACAACTTAGGATCAAGTGCTACAATGATTCCATTTTAGCAGGTTCCAGACTGTAGACAAGTCTCTTAATGGTCCAGAGTCTAAGGGCACTATCTAGGACCTATCTGAGGGACCTGTTTGGATTCCAGTACTGCCATTTACTACCATAGTTAGTAAATCTCTCTAGGTCGCAGTGCCTCATCTGTAAAATAAAGGGATCAGATTAGATTACCTCTAAGATCCCTTCCAAGTCTATATCAGTGATCTTAGGTTATATTTAAATCACATAGGGATTGTGATCCATTTTCATGAAAAAATTTCCACACATGAAAGCAATGGAAAAAACCACAGATCATACATTCATATTTGCAGTGAAACATGGCAGGTGTCTTTTGGTTTGAAGTCTTCATAATTTATTTCACCTGGTAATTGAATCAGAATAATTATAAAATTTATAACAAAAATTATGTTTCCAACTTTTTAGCACTTTATAGTATATAAAGCCTTTTAATGCCCATTACCTGATTTAATCTTGCATGGATAGATAATAATATTTTGGAAATCCATATGGATTATGTTGGTAGATCAAAAGTGATATTATCCAAAAGTGGATATGCTAACAAGACAAAAATTTTAAAAATCAAAAACATTAGATTCATGTCAGAATATAATTATTTAGTCAAATTATCTTTTTTAAATTATTAAGATTGATATTATAAATAATAATCATTAAACTTCTTAATAATTATTCATAATACCCACAATAATATCTTAGATATAATATGATGATTTTCTTTCATGAATTTTAAGTATGTTTATTAAATCTGATACTCGAGAGAATAAAATATTCATTAGCTACATTATTGGAAAAGTAGATCATGTTTTATTGAAACTATTTTCTGTATCTCTGTACAAGATATTTCTAATATATATAATATAGTGTGCGTATTAGACAAATACAATCCTTAGCTGTTCTGTGAATTGTCCTTTTCTCTAATTACTTTGGAGGAGTTGTACATTAAACGTATATAGTACATTGTTCTATTGGCCCAATGTACTTCACAGATTAGGTTTTCAGTGTCTGTTATTTGTTTCTGATGCAAGAACAAGAAACTAATTGAACTCACAGAATAGCCTGACATTCGGTTTCTAGAAAAACAAGATATTCAATGTAGAAAATGAAGGGATGGGTAATAAAAAGGAAAACAAATGTTTATCTTCTCAATCTCTATATTGTATGCCTTCTTCCCTGGTATATTAAAATGCCAAGGTATGCATTCTTTTTTTTTTTTGAAATGGAATGATTGAAATTTATTTCCTCATCAACAGATTAGTTTTGAAATAGAACTTCCATACATGTACTAACTTTTTTTCATAAAAGGATTTATTTATTTTGAATTTTACAATTTTTCCCCTAATCTTGCTTCCCTCCCCCCAACCCCACAGAAATCAGTTTGTTAGTTTTTACATTATTTCCATGCTATACATTGATCTAAGTTGAATGTGATAAGAGAAAAATTATATCCTTAAGAAAAAAAATAAGGTACAAGAGATAACAAAATTACATAATAAGATAACAGGTTTTCTTATAAATTAAAGGTAATAGTCCTTGGTCTTTGTTCAAACTCCAAAATTCTTTATGATACCATATGATGGTATTCTCCATTGATGATACCCCCAAATTGTGTCTGATTGTTGCACTGATGGAATGAGCAAGTCCATTAAGGTTGATCATCACCCCCATGTTGCTCTTAGGGTATGCAATGTTATTCTGTTTCTGCTCATCTCACTCAGCATCAGTTCATGCAAATCCTTCCAGGCTTCCCTGAATTCCCATCCCTCCTGGTTTCTAATAGAACAAAAGTGTTCCATCATATACATATACTACATTTTGCTCAGCATTCCCCAATTGATGGACATTCACTCAGTTTCTAATTCTTTGCCACTACAAACAGAGCTGCATATGAATACTTTTGTACAAGTGATATTTTTATCCTTTTTCATAATCTCTTCAGGGTATAGACCCAGAAGTGGTATTGCTGGATAAAAGGGTATGTGCATCTTTTGTTGCCCTTTCGGTGTAATTCCAAATTGCTCTCCAGAAAGGTTGGATGAATTCATATTCTCATAAACAATACATTAGTGTCCCACATCCCTTCCAACATTGATCATTGTCCTTTCTGGTCATATTGGCCGGTCTGAGAGGTATGAGGTAGTACCTCAGAGATGCTTTAATTTGCATTTCTCTAATAAGTAGTGATTTAGAGCAATTTTTCATATGACTATGGATCGCTTTTATTTCCTCATCTGTAAATTACCTTTGCATATCCTTTCCCCATTTGTCAATTGGGGAATAGCTTTGTTTTTTTAAAGAGTTTGACTCAGGGGGCGGCTAGGTGGTGTAGTGAATAGAGCACTGGCCCTGGAGTCAGGAGTTTCTGAGTTCAAATCTGACCTCAGACACTTGATCATTACGTAGCTGTGTGGCCTTAAGCAATCCACTTAACCCCATCACCTTGCCAAAAAAAAGTTTGACTCAGTTCTCTGTGTATTTTAGAAATGAGTCCTTTATCAGAAATACTAGTTGTAAAAATTGTTTCCCAATTTACTATATTTATTTTGATCTTTGTTACAGTGGTTTTGTCTGTGCAAAAGCTTTTTGTAATCAATATTGTCTAGTTTGTTTTTAATGATATTCTCTATCTCTTCCTTGGTCATAAACTGCTTCCCTTTCCATAGATCTGACAGGTAAACTATTCCTTGATCTCCTAGTTTGCTTATAATATTTTTGTATCTAAATATTGCACCTGTTTTGATTTTATCTTGATATAGGGTGTGAGGTGTTGGTCTAATCCAAGTTTCTGCCATGCTGACTTCCAATTTTCCCAACAGTTTTTATCGAAGAGAGAGTTTTTATCCCAATAGCTGGAATCTTTGGGTTTATCAAACAGCAGATTACTATAATCATTTCCTGCTATTGTACCTAGTCTATTCCACTGATCCACCACTCTATTTCTTAGCCAATACCAGACAGTTTTGATGACTGATGCTTTATAATATGCTTTTAGATCTGGTAAGGCTAAGTCACATTTTTTTGCACTGTTTTTCATTGAATCCTTGGAAATTCTCAACTTTTTATTTCTCCATATGAATTTGCTTACAATTTTTTTCTAATTCATTAAAGTAAATTTTTGTAATTTTGATTGGTAGGGCACTAAACAAGTAGTTTAATTTTGGTAGAATTGTTATTTTTATTATATTAGCTCTGTCTATCCATGAGCAGTTGATATTTGCCCAGCTATTTAAATCTGATTTTATTTGTGTGAGAAATGTTTTGTAATTGTTTTCAAAAAGTTTCTGGGTCCCATATTAAACCTGAGTTGGAGGCAGCAAGTCTGCTCTCAAAATGGAGGGTCATGAGCCAAAGGAACCAGAGCAGTTGAGAAAACTGTTTATTGGTGGCTTGAGCTTTGAAACTACAGATGATAGTTTAAGAGAACACTTTGTAAAATGGAGCACTCTCACATATTTTGTGGTGATGGGAGATCCCCAAAACAAAATGTTCCAGAGGTTTTGGCTTTGTGACTTATTCTTGTGTAGAAGAGGTAGATGCAGCAATGTGTGTTTGACCACATAAGGCTGATGGGCATGTAGTGGAACCAAAGAGAGCTGTATCTAGAGAGGATTCTGTAAAACGTGGTGCACATCTAACCATGAAGAAAATTTTTGTTGATGGTATTAAAAAAGATAAAGAAGAATATAATTTTAAGAGACTACTTATAAAAGTATGATAAGATCGAAACTAGAAATTATGAAAGATTGACAGAGTGGAAAGAAGAGAGGGTTTGCTTTTGTAATTTTTCATGATCATGATAAAGTTGACAAAATTGTTGTTCAGAAATATACTATTAATGGGCATAACTGTGAAGTGAAAAGGGCCCTTTTGAAACAAGAGATGCAGTCTTTTGGTTCATGAAGAGGTCATGGAGGTGGTTCAGGCCATTTTATGGGTCGAGGAGGAAACTTTGGAGGTGGTAGAGGAAACTTTGGTCATGGAGGAAACTTTGGTAGAAGAGGTGGTTATGGTGGAGGTGGTGGCAGCAGTAGAGGCAGTTATCGAGATGGAGATGGTGGATATAATGAATTTGGAGGAGATGGTGGCAACTATGGAGGTGATCCTGGCTACAGTAGTAGAGGGAGTTATGGTGAAAGTGATGGACCTGGATACGGAAACCAGTGGTGGATGTGGTGGTGGAAAAGGATATGATGGTTACAATGAAGGAGGAAATTTTGGTTTTGGTAACTATAGTGGAAGTGGAAACTGTAATGATTTTTGGAAATTGTGGTGGGCAGCAGCAATGAAATTATGGACCCATGAAAAGAGGCAGTTTAGGTGGAAGGAGCTCAGGCGGTCCTTATGATGGTTTTAAGGTTCTAAAAACTCAACAAAAGAGGGCTAAAGTCCTTAGCAGGAGACAAAGCAAGGAGTTATCAGAAAAGCTTCAGGTTACTTTGAGACAGTTGTCCCAAATGCATTAGAGGAACTGTAAAAATCTGCAACAGAAGGAATAATGATCCATAGTCAGAAAAGTTACTGTAGCTTAAAACAGGAAACCCTTATTGTTCAGGACTGTCATAGCCAGTTTCCAAAAAGTGCAGCTATTGATTAATGCAATGTAGTGTCAATTAGATGTACATTCCTGTGGTCTTTTATCTGTTGTAGCTTTGTCTTTTTTTTCTTTTCATTTCATCTGGTATATTGCCTGTAAATTGTGGTAGTAATACCAGGAATAAAAAAATTAAGGAATGAAAAAAAGTTTCTGAGTCTGCCTTGGCAGGTAGACTCCCAGGTATTCTATATTGTCTGAGGTTACTTTGAATGGGATTTCTCTTTCTAGCTCTTTGTGCTGCATCTTGTTAGTCATATATATATATATATATATATATATGTATGTATAAATGTTGAGAATTTATGAAAGTTTATTTTATATGCTGTGACTCTGCTAAAGTTGATAATAATTTCTAGTAGTTTTTTAGATGATTTCTTGGGATTCTCTAGGCATACCATCATGTCATCTGCAAAGAGTGAGAGCTTTATCTCTTCCTTCCCAATTCTAATTCCTTCAAATTCTTTTTCTTCTCATATTGCTAAAGCTAACAATTCTAACACAATATTGAATAGTAGTGGTAATAATGCACATACTTGTTTCACCCCAATCTTATTGGGAATGCTTCTAGCCTATCCCCAATATATATATATAATGCTTGTTGATGGTTTCAGATAGATACTGCTTATTATTCTAAGGAACAATCCATTTATTCCTATGCTCTCTAGTGTTTTCAGTAGGAATGGGTGCTGTATTTTGTCAAAAGCTTTTCCAGCATCTATTGATGTAATCATATGATTTCTGATAGGTTTGTTACTGATATGATTAATTATGCTGACAGTTTTCCTAATATTGAACCAACCCTGCATTTCTGGGATAAAATCTTCTTGGTCATAATGTATTATCCTAGTGATAACTTGTAATCATTTTACTAAGATTTTATTAAAGATTTTTGTATCTATATTCATCAGGGAGATAGGGCTATAATTTTCTTTCTATGTTTTAACTGTTTCTGGTTTAGGTATTTTTCCAAACAGTTTATATGTAATTATATATAATTGGAACCAATTGTTACTTAACTGTTTGATAGAATTCACTTGTGAATCCATCTGGACCTGGAGATTTTTTCTTAAGGAGTTCAATAATTGCTTGTTGAATTTCTTTTTTCTGAAATAGGGTTATTTAGATATTTAATTTCCTTTTCATTTAACCAAGGCAATTTATATTTTTGTAAATATTCATCCATTTCACTTAGATTATCAAATTTATTGGCATAAAATTGGGCAAAATAATTCCAAATTATTACATTAATTTCCTCCTCATTGGTGGTGAATTCACCTTTTTCATTTATGATACTAGCAATTTGGTTTTCTTTTTTCTTTTTTTAATCAAATTGACTAGAAGTTTATCAATTTTATTGATTTTTTCCCTAATACCAACTCTTGTGCTTATTTATTACTTTAATCGTTTTTGTTGCTTTTGATTTTATTAATTTCTTCTCTAATTTTTAGAATTTCTAATTTGGTATTTAATTGGGAGTTTTTAATTTTTTGTTTTTTTAGTTGCATATTTAGTTCTTTGATTTCCTCTTTCTCTAATTTATTCATGTAAGCATTTAAACATATAATATATCCCCTCATAGCCTCTTTGAATGAATCCCATAGGTTTGGTATATTGTTTTATTATTGTCATTATCTAGGATGAAATAATGAATTCCTTCTATAATTTGGTGTTTGATCCACTCATTTTTAAAATGAGGTTATTTAGTTTCCAATCAGTTTTGGATCTATATCTCCCTGGCCCAATACTGCATGTGATTTTTATTGCATTATGCTCTGAGAAAGACTTATTCACTATTTCTGCCTTTCTGCAATTGATTATTAGATTTTTATACCCTAGTACATGGTCAAATTTTGTGTAAGTGCCATGTACTGCAGAAAAAAAAGTATATTCCTTTCTATCACCATTCAGTTTCCTCCATAAGTCTATCACGTCTAGGTTTTCTAGCAATCTATTTATATCCTTAACTTCCTTCTTGTTTATTTTATGGTTAGATTTATCAAAATCTTAGGCCAGGAGGTTAAGGTCTCCCACTAGTAGAGTTTTGCTGTCTTTGTCTTCCTGTAACTCCTTCAACTTAAGAATTTGGATGTTATACCATTGGGTGCATATATATATATATATATATATATATATATATATATATATATATGTATATGTATATATATATATACATATATATATATATTTAGCATTAAAATTACTTTATTGTGTATGGTATCTTTTAGGAGGATATAGTTTCCTCCATTTTCTCTTTTTAACACTATCTGTTTTTGCAGCTGCTTTGTCTGAGATAAGGATTGCTACCCCTGCTTTTTTCACTTCAGCAGAAGCAAAATATATTTTGCTCCAACCTTTTACTTTTACTCTATATGTATCTCTCTGCTTCAAATGAGTTCCTTGTAAGCAAAATATTGTAGTATTCTGGTTTTTAATCCACTCTGCTATTCACTTATGTTTTTAGGGAGAGTTCATCCCATTGACATTCAAGGTTATATTTACTAACTCTTTATTTCCTTCCATGCTATCTTCCCTGTTTGTATTTCCCCCGCCTTTTTTCACTTTATCCATAATCCCCAGTATTTTGTTTCTGACTACAACCACCTTCACTGTGTTTGCCCTTCTATATCCAACCCCCCTCCCCTTTTCTTTCCCTTTTCCCTTTGCCCCTTCTTCCTTCCCTTCCTTCTGTTAGTTACCCTTTTCCTCCCCCACCCCTTTTCCTCTTTTAATACTTGAAAGGTAAGGTAAGTTTCTTAACTTAACTAAGTGTATGTGTGTTAACTTTAAGCCAAATCTGAAGAGACTAAGATTCAGGCAGTTCTCCTGCCTCCCTTTTTCCCTTCTATTGCAATAGGTCCTTGGTACCTCTTAATGTAATGAGATTTACCCCCATTCAATCTCTTCTATCCTCCTGTTTCCTTACTGTCCCCCTTTTGAAGGAGGTATTGTTTTTAAATCATTCTATCTGAGTCACAGAAAAGTCATGAGTGCCCATCACTTCTGGCTAAGTATATTCTCGCTAACAGAGTTACAATTCTCAAGAGTTATGAAAATCTTTCTCCCAGGTGGGGATATGGCCTGTTTGATCTTATTGGATAGCAGGTTTTTTCTTTACCCTTTTTTAACCTTTTCATGTGTCTCTTGAGTCTCCTGGTTGATGTCCAAATTTTCTATTTAGCTCTGGTCTTTTTATCAGGAAATTTTGGAAGTCCCCCATTTCATTAAATGTCCATCTTTTCCCCCTGAAAGAGAAGGCTCAGTTTTGCCATATAATGGATTTTTGGCTGTGTTCCATGCTCCCTTGATCTTTGGAATATCTTATTCCAGGACATTTGACCCCTTTATGTTGATGCAGCCAGGTCCTGTGTAATCCTTACTGTGGCTACTTGGTATTTAAATTGTTTCTTTCTGGCTGCTTGCAGGATTTTCTCTTTTATCTGATAATTCTGTAATTTGACTACAACATTCCTTGGTGTTTTCATTTTAGGATCTCTTTCTTGAGGGATCAGTTTATTCTTTCAATAGCTATTTTGCCCTCTAGTTCCATGATATCAGGGCAATTTTCCATCACTAAATCCTATAATATTAAATCCAGGCTTTTTTTTCTCTTCAAAGTTTTCAGGAAGGCCTATAATTCTCAGGTTGTTCCTTCTTAACCTATTCTGGAGTTCAACAGTTTTGCTGATGAAGTATTTTCTTCTAATTTTCGATCTTTTGGTTTTGTTTAACAGAATCTTGTTGTCTCGTGAAGTCATTAGGTTCCATAGATTCCATTCTTTTTTTAGAGAAGAATTTTCTTCATTTACCTTTTGCAACTCCTTTTTCAGTTGGTCAATTCTATTTTTGAAGGAGTTTTCCATTTGCCCACGTGTAGTTTTAAAAGAATTATTTTCTTCCTGCATTTGCCCAATTGAGGATCTGAGATAATTATTCATTTTGTATATCTTCAATTGTATTTTCCAAGGATTTGTTTTCTTGTTGCAAGATGTTACTTTTTCTCTTGCAAGGTGTTAATTTTCTCTTGAGTTTCTTTTCCCAATTTTACCAATTAATTTTTGAACTCCTTCCTGATTTCTTCAAGGAAGACCTTCTGAACTGGAGACCCATAGTCCTCAGAACTTCTGGATCTCTCTGGGTTCAGATCTATGACTTTCAAAGTAATTCTCAATGGGCCCCCCTTTCTGCTGACCTTTCTTCATTTTCCTAGGATCTTGTGTTGGGGGAGGGGCTGGCTTTCAGAGGTTTGCTTTTGAATACCCTGGAGGCTTTGTTCATTTGGCTTAGTAACTCCAAGTTAGCCAGCCAGTAGGGGGTGCTGGTTTATTTTTCTGGAGTGTTTGAGGCCCTCTCCCTAGTCCTGGAGGGAGTGGAGGGGGCAGCAGGGTCTGCCTTGTCCTTGAACAATGTGGTCTGAGCCCTGGGGGAGGTAGTTAATCTCTCTTTCAACTGAGGGAGCTCTGCTGCTCATGCCTGAGCCTGGTTGGGGGGTGTTCTGTTAAGAGGGCTCTGCTTAATGTATGGAGCTCACAGCCCCCACCCCTGTGGGTCAATGTCCAGCCATACTCTGCAACTCTATGCTGGAACTTGCCCTCCAGCCCAGTTGGGACTCACCAGACCTCCACTCCCCCAGTCAAAGATTCTGCCGCTAAAATTGGTCCTCAGACCCCTCACTCACCAATGACTCCATGACTAAGACTGAGTCTCTGGCTTTACCCCACTGCTGCCCTTGTGCTGGCTCTCTGCTCTCCACTCCTGGTTCACCTACAGTCTCTTGAGACAAACCTTTTAGTAGGTGTTCTTCTCCTAGCTTCGCTTTCTGGGTTTTGTTGATGGAATTTCTGTTAAGAGGTTTCTTTCATGTTATTTTTGAGGGGGAAACCAGGAGACCTTAGCACAGGGCCTGTCCTTTCTCTTTCATCTTGGCCAGAAGTCCCAGGGTATGCATTCTAAAAAAAATTTAGTGATGAACTCTGACTGAAAAAACCTAAATGAGATTCCAACAACAAAAACAGAAAATAACGTGATTGAAAGAAAGAGGAAGGAAGAAGAACAGACTGAGGGAGAAGGAGAAAGAAAGAAAGAAAGAAAGAAAGAAAGAAAGAAAGAAAGAAAGAAAGAAAGAAAGAAAGAAAGAAAGAAAGAAAGAAAGAAAGAAGGAAGGAAGGAAGGAAGGAAGGAAGGAAGGAAGGAAGGAAGGAAGGAAGGAAGGAAGGAAGGAAGGAAGGAAAGAGAGAGGGGGGGAGAGAGAGAGAGAGAGAGAGAGAGAGAGGAGGGGAGGGGAGGGGAGGGGAGGAGATGGGAAGGGGAAAAAGGGAAGGGGGTAAAAAGGAAAGGGAAATTGGACAGCTAGACAGTGCAGTGAATAGAGCACCAGCCCTGGAGTCAGGAATACCTGAGTTCAAAACCAGCCTCAGACACTTAATAATTACCTAGCTGTATGGCCTTGGGCAACCCACTTAACCCCATTGCCTTGCAAAAAAAAAAAAGAAAGGGAAAAAGAAAAGGGGAAAAAAGGAAAGGAGGAAAATGAAGAACAATAGATGGAATGAGGAAAGAGAATATAGTCAAGGAATAAAAAGAGGATGATGAGAGGAAAGATAGAAAGGAAGGAAGAGTCACAGAAACAGACAGAGGGATGCAGGAAAAGATGAGAGAGAGAGAGAGAGAGAGACAAAGACAGAGACAGAGAAAGAGACAGAGAGACAGAGACAGACAGAGACAGACAGAGAGACAGAGAAGGGGAGGGGAGGGCAGGAAAGAGGAGGAAGAATACATACAATGTATCAATGTAATTCTTAGTATACCATCTAAATACTATAATACAGGGAGGAACAATTAACACATTCATAAAATCCTTATTTATTCCCCAATTCAGTCCCAAGGTTACTAGACTACTTATTTAAGTAGGAAGCTCTATCTTAATTACAAAACTTTAGAAATAAAAATTGTTTATAGTTCACCCATAATGTGTGAATTTTACAGGGTTTATATTTAATTAAACAAAATTAAAAAAATTAAAAAGTCTCTTATAGTAATGTACCCCCTCCCAATACATGTAGTCAAGTATAATATACAGCTTGGGAAGTCTTGGAAGGAGAATGAAGACCTTCAAAGTACAGTACAAAATATGGAAAGGAGAAATGTAGAACTGCTTTTTATTTATGTGTATGTATAAATCTATGTATTCTTATATCATTCAATCAATAAATATTTTTAAATATCTAATATGCATATAATACTTTGCTAAGCTCTGGAATATATTAATTTGTAACACAGGGTCTTCAAACCTCTGTTGTTACATCTTTCAATGAATATTGTAAAATTTTGATATACCTAAGGAGTCATCATGTTGGAGGAGAGACTTTTAGGCAGGGATAGGAATGTTGGACCCCTAGGTCATATAAGGCCCTTGAAATAATTAGTTCTGGTGCTACCATGGCAACCCCAGGCAGGACTCAAAATTCAATAAATCTAGGAGCTTTTTAGGGGTGAATTAATTAAAAAATATATCAGGCAAATTTTTAAATTGATAAATTTGTATGATCAGCAAGTGATGTTATAATTATCAAAATGGTCCTATGTAAGGAAAAAAAAGATGCCTTACCCCTATTTTACAGTGATGTTTGATCATATGAAATCCAATGAGTTTTTAAAATCAACAAGAATGGGTTTGCTTGATTTTAAAGGCAATTGTCTGCTGATAAAAATGTTAACTACTATGGAATATCACTTAAAAAACTTGTGTCTGTAGATTATTCCAATTAACAAACATAGAGATAATGTATCTAGAAGATAGAAAGTGTGCCTTAGAATTAGAAAGACATGTTGAAGTGCCACCCCTAACACATTCTTTCACTTAACTTCCTGTTGCTCTATGAAAATTTCAAAGATTGTAAATTGTAGATGTACTTAACCACTTGCATTAGATATAATTTCTTCACAAGGAGTTTCCTAAATCAGTGAAATTACAAATCTGAAACTCCCCCGAAAAAAGATGTTTGTTACCAATCCTGCTTTGTTGTTTTTCCTTTGTTTTTCTAAAGATTTTTTTAAAGTTAGTATAGGGATCATTGGAAACTGATATTTTCTCTGTCGACTTAGTAACAATGAGGTCTGAGATGTTTTTCATGCCTTTGGCATTGTCTCTTCTTTCATGTATCTTAAGAATAGATATCTTCATGTTCAAAAAAACTATGTTGCCTCCAGCATGGTACTCCTGTTATGTTCTTAGTGTGCTGTAGCTGCTTTTACCATCTTTATTTCTCCAGTGCTAGTTTCCTTTTCTCTTCCATAATACGGAAGGCTTTGCTGTTAGAATTCAAATGTGGTAACTTCACTGTCTTTGAAGGTGAAATGCTTTTAAAATAAAATTATTTATGGATATAACACCTCTTTGGGAAGTTATTCCCCAAATTGCCCATGTTCTCTCAGATTGTGTCCCCAGAGGATGACTGTCTACTATTTTCGGGATAACATTTTGAGTATCTATCCTTAACATTGTCACTCCCGAGTCATCAACAGTGTATTTCCCTTTAATGATAAGCCACTAGAATTAACTACCTTTTTTTAAGTTTTTGCAGTGGGGTTAAGTGGCTTGCCCAAGGCCACACAGCTAGATAATTATTAAGTGTCTGAGGCCAGATTTGAACTCAGGTCCATCTGACTTCAGGGTCAGTGCTCTATCCACTGCGTGACCTAGCTGCCCCAGAATTAACTACATCTATCAAATGAATTTAGTGGGAAAAAAGTATAGCAGGACCAGTTGGTCCAAAAACTGGGGTTTACTAGGGTCCTAGGAAAGAATGAGCTAAAACTTGGAGTATAATAGTAATAAAGTACACATGCAGATACTTAAGTGGTAGAGGTTAATTCACAATTCTTTGTAGTTCAGAGTATTTCTGCTTTAATGGAACCCCATGAAGCTCCCCTTAGAAGTAGCACTCATTTTGGTGGACTGCTTTCATGAGTCCCATGAGTGACCCATCTCTCTATCATAAGTGCCAAACTATCTCTGAAAATGCTGCTTTCATCAAATGTCTTTCTGAATCTTCCTACCTTTAGCATGTCTCTTTGTTCCTGCTCTCTATATTGTTTATACATGCAAGACTTTTTCCTTCACTTCTAATTTCTCCTGTGAATTTAGTGAACTACAAAATTAGAACATTACTACTGATGGACTGACTTACTGTTTTTAAGCATAAGGGGAGAAGAGTGTCGAAGTAGGAGTGATGGGAGTGGCAGTCATTATCTCAGTCAATCACAGGATTATTAGCTATCTTCCCTCTGATGCTCACATCTTTATAATCCTCTGCAGTTGATTAAAGACTTATACATACTATGAGTTTGTAGAAAAATTCCATAGGACACTCTGATTTTATGATTGCATTTCTCATTTGATAAATGGATCGGGGCTTAGATCGGTTTCATTTATAGATTAAATTGATTGATAAAGTGTGATTCCCCCATTGAGTTGTCTGAGCCTTCTGTGTTTGTATTGAGGTAAGGAATATGAATCCCCACTCCTTATACAAATCTTGTGTATCTGATGTCAAAATAACTCCAAAGGAGACCTCTAGCACATTATGTGAGACCTGTAATGGTAAATTTTTAAGAAGACATGTAAGTGGGACCCACAGATTTTTCTACATTAAAAACAAAATTTATTCAGTCATGACCCACCCTTGATGACTCCATATGGAATAACCTTAGCAAAGATACTGAAGTGATTGACCATTTTCTTCTCTAGTAAATGTATGAATTCATATTTGTCAGGCAATTAGAGATTAAGTGACTTTGTCCAGGGTTTCAAAGTTAGGAAATGTGTGGGAATGGATTTGAATTCAAGTCTTCCTGAATTCAGACCCAGTGGTCTATTAATTCAGATCCATTGAGTGGTTACTTTAGTTAATCAATTAAGACCAATTAATTATAAGGAAACACTCTGGTAATCAACAATCTAGGTAATCTGATTTCTAAAATGAAGATTAGGAGAGAGAACATAGCCCTTTCTGTGGGTGTAGGTAGATTAGGTAGATTGGTAGGGGCACTGCAGTGTCCTTCAAAAGTACAATCCTCCCATGGATCAGCCTTGAATCTGCCAATCATCATTAAGAGTCCACTGGCCAGGCCAGACCGCAAGTCCATTGACAACTGCCCAGGAATCAGGACAGATCTATAGGAAGCCTCTTTCATGCTTCAGTGAGTCCCTCCTGGTTCAGTGGATGACCTTCAGCTCTGCCTACAGGCCACCATGCCCTCTTCTAGAAGTCATAACAGAGGTAGCATAAGCAGGGTGATAGGCTGCAGCTACTCAGTAGAGGTGGTCACTGCAACTAAATGCATCTCCATCTGTGAAATAAATCTCACTCCTATTGCTGGCTAGTTGATGATACTGTGGGTATCATTTAGCCAATATATCAGGGAGGGAGGGATGGGGGTATATCCTGGGCCTGTGTCATCTGCTCATGTAGATTTCTGACTCATTAGGACCCTAGCCTAGCCCTGGCCTGCAAAGACCATTTCCATTTTTTAACAGTGACATCAGTGACTAACCCTGCTTCCTGTCCATCAGAATCCAGAAGACAGCCAACACTTAACTCTCCACAGGGTATTACTTGATGGCAATGTCTGGGAGCTTCCTGCTCCAGAACTCCATTGTCAGGCTCTTGCTGCTCTAGTGAGTCTATAGGCTCCAGGAAGCCTGGATAGATGGAGTTGAGACCACTTGAAGTCATCAGCTAAGGGCTGTGTTTGACTGATTGCTCTGGACCCCACCGAAAGGTGAAGAACTTGTATGTGATGGCACAGATGAAGGCAAGTAGATCTGTGAGGTGGGGAATAGACAATCTCCAAAACCCAACAAGGCTGCTAGATGGTATGACTCTTCACAAGAGTGAAGCCTTGAGAAAGAGAGTATCTTACCTCACAACAGGGTGGATACATCTCTGGCTTTAACACATAGCCTAAGAATTTCACTGGAACCATCTCTAGTCATCTTATAAATAGTATCATGCACTTTAAATATATTATCTCATAATAACCCTGGGAGTTAGGTGTAATTATTATGACCATTTTACAGATGAAGAAACTGAGGCAAACAGAAGTCTATGATTGTGGAATTGAAATTTGGATCTTCCTGACTTGAGGTCCAGGAGGCTATTCATTGTACTTCCAGCTGCATTCTGATTTTTAAATAGAACATTGTTAAAAAGGACCACACATGAATGGAGTGGCAAATGGGAGAAGTAGGCAAGCTCTCTTTCTGAGGAATGGAAATGCAATTCCTTTTTGTTTTCACCTCTCTAACAAGTCAATAAAAAGAATTGCTGGTTCCTGGAAAAAAAAATGAAGACATGGAAGAATCATTCAGGATGCACAAGTATGGAGGAGAAATATCTTTTGTTGTGGAAATGAACACACAGATCCGAGAGAAATTGGCTCTTTTTTAAAATTCATTTACTTATGAACATATGCTCTCCTCCATTGCCCTTAGGGACAATGACTGAAACATTTTCATCTTTATACCCCCAGTATATAAAGACTAATGCAGAGTACCTTGCCTATAGTGGTGCTTCATGTTACTGAATTGGTTCTCACAAGAAACCTTTGGGATATAAAATCATCACAAGCTCTAAACGGTAAAGAAATAGAAGCTGAAAAAAGGGGTAAGATCATACAACTAGAAAGTGTCAGGAATAGGATTCAAATCCAGGTTTTTCTAACTCCAGCTCTAATCCACGGAGCATCATCACTTCCACAGACCACTGGCACTTTCAACCTTGTCCGTATACCAATAGAGTCTTAGGGGTCACCTTGATATACTTAAGCAATTGTTGTTACTAAGAATGTTGGATAAAAATTTCAATCTCCCCCCCCCCACCTATCTCTCCTACTAAAGAGTTTTTTACTTAAGGTTAACCTCCTTACTTCAAAATTCTAGTGATTCCTTTTATTTCATTTGGCCATTGTATAAACTAATTGGTAATTTTCTTCCTGGTCTGACTAATTCCAAGTGACACAAGATATGTTCCTTTTTTTCTCTTTCTAATTGGCAGCATGTCCTAGAATCTGGTGCTGCTAAACAATTAGGTTTCTTTTTTCTTTTTTTTTCCATGTTCATCTTTTTTTTTCCCATGTTCAACTTTCTTTTTTTTTTTTTTTGAAATCCATAAAGGGATGAGTTTTTAAAAGGTCCTACCCTCCAGCACAGGGATTCTTAGCCTTTCTTTCATGGAACTCTGGTAGTCTGAAGAAGTCTATGGACCCCTTATTGAAATATTTTTAAATGAATAAAAAACCACAGGATGACTAAGGAAATCAATTAAATTACAATAGTTGTCAAAAAATTTTTTTAAGTTCAAGACTGGGGTTAAGAAGGCCTTCTCCAGAGACTCCCCTTTATTCTACAAAAGTTGCTAATTCACTCTGGAAGTGGATAAACTATATTCTATTGTCTATAGCAATCATTCATTCATTCATGCTTATATGCATGCATTCTATAAAATACTAACTGCTAAAATCTTCTGGGGGGAAAATAGAATGCAAACGCTAATAGTGGTTGCATTTTCATCCATTTCACTAACTCACTCATCAAAACAAAGTTGTAATACTCCTTGTTCCTCATTGCAGTTTCTAGGTTTCCCTTTGACTACCAGCACTCAGTCCTTTAAGGATTTCTCCTTTGAGGTCCCCACAATCCATACCTACCTAATCAAATTCTAGAAGCTGTTGTTTATTGACCTCTAAGACACTTCCTTACTTTTCTCAATGATTTCAGAACCTAGCTAACAGAATTTTTTTCCTCCTTAACTCTCATCTTCATGTCAGGAAATTACAAAAACATATTTACAATCTTTCAAAACTCCTAACCTCACCTCCTAACCTCTACTTACTCATTTCCCATGACCTACACTGCCATCTACCTCAGTCATACATATAAATCGTCACATCCATGATCTTTTCATCACCTACAAATGGAACACATTCCACTTCTGCCTTACAACCCAAAACTTTGCTTTTCATCTACATCATGATCTCCAATAACTCCACTTCTTACTTCTTTATCTGGTTATCACACCTGCATTATTATTATTATTATTATTCTCTTTTTATTTTTATCTTTTTCCCATCTTGATCACTTGGTGAACCAGTTCATCTCTACAGCACCCACTTCTCTTAAGTCCTTGACCCCCCTCATTTTGTTATCTATCTTGCCCTGACAAGACTCAGGCTTGGATCACTTCCACCCTACAAAGGTGCTCCCAAGTAAAACTAAGGAAAATCGTGAAACTAAATTTACTGGATTCACAACAAAATTATATTACACAACCTCAACTTTTTCCTCATTGCTGCACAGCAAATCCTTTTATATTTCCCTAATTAACAGACTATCCTACTCACCATTTCCAAACCTTTTCATCTCTCCTTCAAGCCTCTCATTGTTCCTCTCCCTCTCAGCTGGGAATCTTGTCTCATATTTTACAGAAAAATAAATGAGACAATTCACAAGGTGCTCCCTCTTCTCCTCTGCTCCTCATTTCATATCATCCAGATATCCTTTGACACTATCTTCTTCTTCACAGCTGTCTCACATAATAATGTGACCTTTCTCCTTGCAAGGCAAGCTTCTCCATGTACACAAGAATTCCCATTTCATCCTGTCTTCTCCACTAGATTGCCACATCTATCATACCCACTTTCACTTATCTTCAAACTCTCCCTGTCTACTTTCTTCCCTACTGCTTATAAACATTCTCATGCCTGCCCCAAACTCAAAAAAAAACAAAAAAAATAAAACTTCACTTGATCCATATGTCCCTATCATCACATTTCTCTCCTTCCTTTTGTGACTAAAATCCCTTAAAACACTATAGATATCTCTACTTCCTATTCATAGTAGATAACTTTACTTCCTCTGCTTTCACCCTCATATTTTACATTTTATTTTTATTATATAAATATTTTATTTGTTTTTTCAGTTACATACAATTTCTACCTATCATTTTACAAGGTTTTGAGTTTTACAATCTCTCTCTCTCTCTCTCTCTCTCTCTCTCTCTCTCTCTCTCTCTCTCTCTCTCTCTCTCTCTCTTCCCTCCCCCTCCTCCTGAAAGAAAGAAATCTGATATAGGCTTTATATTTGCAACCAGGCTAAACATAGGTCACATTGAACTTTCACCCTCTTTTTAATTCTAGAATCTGTTTTATCACCTCATCACTCAGCCAAACTACTTTCTCCAAAGTTACCAATATCTTGATTTTCAGATCCAATGGCCTTTTCTCAATCTTGATCCTGCTTGATCTCTCTGAAGCCTTTACACTGTCAATCAATCTCTTCCCCCTTGATTGTTTCTACTCTCTAGATATTCATGACATTTCTCTCCTGGTTTTCCTTTTACCTTTATTATCAGTCTTTGCAGTCTCCTTCCTAGATCTTCATTCAAAACACTCAAGACATAGCCACTAATCACAGGTGTTCCACAGGATTCTAGTCTGAGTCCTCTTTCTACTACTGTTTCACTTCATAGTCTCATTAGCTCCGATAAATTTAGGTATCATCCCTCTGTGAATAATTTTTAAATCTACTTATCAAGCCCTAATTCCTCTGCTAACCTCCAGTCATACCTTCAACTACATATTGGACATCTTGCAATGGATTTTCCATAGATACCTTAAACTCAACATGAACAAAACTGAACTCATCTTCTTCCAAAATCCTCCCTGCTTGCTAACTTCCCTAATATCTGTGATAGTACCACAGCCTCACAGTCTTCCAGGTTAATAACCAAGGAGTCATCACTCTCTCTCACTCTTTCTGTCTTTTTGTCTCTCTCTGTTTCTCTCTGTCTCTCTCTGTCTCTCTCTGTCTCTGATTCTGTCTGTCTGTGTATGTGTGTGTATCTCTCTCTGTCTCCATCTCATTTTCTTTCTTTCAAATCTGACCTCAGACACTTACTAGTTCTGTGACCTTGGGAAAGTCATTTAACCCTATTTGCCTCAGTTTCCTCATTTGTAAAATGAGCTAGAGAGGGAAATAACAAAATATTTCTGAATTTTGCCAAGAAAATCCCCAAATGGGGGGGGGGGCTGAAACAGCAACACAGATTCCTGGAAACTTATTTAGCACATGGTGCTATGATATAGATAATATAATCAGAAGTAGACAGAATTCAGGGTTCATGTATCTTCTTTTTTTCAGATGGGGAAAATTGAGACACAGAACAATATATGACTATATCCAGAGATCTCTGATTTCATTTCACTTCATACTTTTTCCATTTTTCTATCTCCTCAAAAAAAGACTAATAACACTTATGCAAAATAGATTTCATTCAAATTAACTGTGAAATAAATCAATTTCCATTCCTTTAGTTCCATAAAATGTTTTCCTAATTATAAAGAGGGGGATGCATAATAATTAACATATCTGTACACAGAGAACAAAAATTTATTCTCTCACTAAAGAAAGGTAATCAAGGTTGTACTGAAATAAGTGGATGAAAGAAGATTATGCACATAAGTAAACATTTAAGTTCAATTACCAGAAAGACTCAAATAATGGACAAATAGCTTGGCTAGTCACTTTCTCACAGTCAGGACAGTGGATAGCAGGGACTTCCCAACCCCACACTGCTTCCAATCTATGATTCTTTAATGGGATTTAGCATGCCCTTTGTGTAATAACTTGATCTACTTTAGCTAGATTCTAGAGCCAAGGGGACTCAGGGAGACCCACTCTGTTAGGAAATATTTAGATAGATAAGAACTATAATCTGGAGAGTTGATTGTGGCTGAGCACATCTATCTTTAAGAGGTTATTTGGGCTAGAATTATATCCGTCAATCATACATCAGATACTAGCTGACTAGGAGTAGCAATGCTATTTGGAGAAATTCAGAATAAAAACAATTTTTCCTTGTCACTCTAGTTTGGAAGAAGTTCAACCTTAGCCCACTCCAACCAAAGTCTTTTGCACACAAAAGACTCTCACAAGTAGCAAGCAAACATTTATCATAACAATCAGTGAAGCAGAAATCAGGGAAGTTATCCAGATTACTGTGGATGGAAGAATGCATGAGAGTAATTGTGCTTTTCATTTTGGGATTGAGATAAAATATTACTACCACTAGAAAGAGAATGATCACACACACACACACACACACACACACACACACAGAGACAAAGAGAAGAAATCTTCTCTTCTCTTAGAATTCCCTGAGGTATAGACACTGAAAAATCAAGGGACATATTGGGAATCTGACTTTCTCTGTATCTTGCAGTTCTACAGCTTCTTTTTTCTGGCAAGGCTTTGGGGTTAAGTGACTTGCCTAAGGTCACAAGCTAGTAAGTATCAAGTGTCTGAGGCCAGATTTGAATTCCTAACTTAAGGGTTGGTGCTCTATCCATGGTGCCACCTAGCTGACCTGTCTGGGCTTCCTTTTAACAATTCTTCCCCAACCTCCACTCCTCTCTCTAGTCTCTCAAGTATCTCTCCCTCAAGCCTACCTTAGCCAGAATCAAAGTCTTAGAGTCATCGATGTACTTCTAAAGATTTAACAACAGACTTTCCAAATACAAACACACAACACACACACACACACACACACACACAACTGTGTATGTGACACACTTTTAAATTTAATCCACATTATTTAAATTTTCTCCATCACTTTCTTCAATCTTGACAATCAACAAAACAATAAACCAAGCCTTGATTTGTAACTAGCTGATTTCTGAGTTACAAATACACTAATATTTAACAATTGACTCTTACTTTTGAACTGGATTCGTCACAATTCTACTCAGATATTTCCAAAACAATCCTGAGTCCTGTCTCATTCCAAGCAGCATCATGGGCTATCCTTCAAAGGACCACCAAATTGGCCTGAAACAAGAGTGGGGCTATAATTCTATAGTTATTCTATTCTTTTTCTTATTCTTTAAGATAGGGAGTATCACAAATAATAATACAGGTAGGGAAAGAACTGGAAGTCATTGGAAACAAGGATCAATGAAAAGAAATGGGTGTGTCTAGCCTGGAGAAAAGAAAACTAAAGTTTTGACATGGGGAGAAGCTTTAGACTTATACTACCTTGCCCTAGAAAGGAAAACAATGAAAAAGGGGAGAAAGATGAAGAGAGACAAATTTAAGATTGTCGTCAGGATAAATTTCTTAACAGGCAAGTCCTGTGGGCCATAGCTTACCAACACAGTCCATAAGTTTTCTTGGCAAAGACACTGGAGTGGTTTGTCATTTCCTTCTTCAGCAGATTAATATCAACAAAAGTTAAGTGACTTACCCAGGGTCACACAGCTAATACGTGACTAAGGAGGATTGTGATTTTAGGTCTTCCTGTCTCCAGATCCAGTCCTCTATCCACTGAGCCATCTAGCTGCCAAGAGAGGCAGTATTAAGAGAAATACTTAGAGATGTCCAAAAATGTTATGGTCTACCTTGTGAGGTAATAGATGTCCCCTTATTGAAAGTCTCCCAACAGAACCCTATACCATTTACTGGAGATGTTGTCACTTCCATTCTAATTCAGGCACTAGCAGGACAAGATTACTTTCCAATTTAAAGGTCTGTGGTTTTATAAAGTGAATTCATTAAATGATTCCAGGCCCTAGAACCTATGGATGAAAAAAAAATGGATTTGTGATCTAAATTAACCTAGACTGCTTTCATCTACACTGATATTCATCACATAATTATTGGACCCCTTTAGTTCAGTTTGCCTCTGTTGAGCTTCTGAATACTAAGGAAAAGTTTCATTTATTTAAAAGAATCTCTGATTCCTTGGGCATGTTTTTTTTCAAATACATCATGCCCATCTCCATACAAACCCCTGGAGCTCATTGAAACTGTTTTTTTCTTTATATTTTAAAGCATAATCACTCTCATTCTTATGGTTATGGTTATTATTGTCTACAAGTTTTGCAAGTGTAAGAAAGGATTGTAAATAGCTCCTTTGAACATAAGCTGGAATTTGTTGGAAAGCAAAAGAAACATTGAACTAACTCAAAGATAGATTCTTTGTCTGTATTAATTGCAGATGTGCAGAGTGTTAAATTTCCCCTTTGAAAAAGTAATATAACCAGGATTTTAGTATAGCCATTATTTGTTGTATAAGAGTGCACTCTGCAGGATTTCATTCCAAGTGCAAGGGATAATGGTAATTGGTGAGAGAGAGAGAGAGAGAGAGAGAGAGAGAGAGAGAGAGAGAGAGAGAGAGAGAGAGAGAAATAGTATTATGGATCTGACTTGCCCAAGGCTACCACAGGTAGTTTCAGAGATAGAATTTAAATCAGGTTCTCTGATTCCACTGTACCCACTGTCTCCCCATATTAGAAGGGATCTTGGATACCATCTCATTCAACCTGTACCCCAATGAATCATTTGTACAATATTCCTAACATGGTCTTCTAAGTTCCAGAAGGTCTTGAAGACCACAAGTCAGGGGGACTGTAATATAATAGAGGAAGTTCATTCTAGTTTTGTATAACCCTATTTGTTTCTTCTGATAAATTTAAATGCAACCAGTTAATGCTGGTTATGTTCAAAATGGAACAAATCTAACCCCTTTTTCATATGACAATTCTTCAAATATTGAAGACAACTATTGTGTTCTGCATACTCACAGTCTCCTTTTCCTTAGGCTAAACATTTCCAGTTCATCTGCTTCTGTAGAGTTACCTCTCATCATCCTGGTAACCTTTGATATACCCTCTCTAATTTGTTAATGTCCTCCCTGAAATATGGCATCCAGCATGGAACAAAAATCTCTGAATGTGGTCAATAAAATATAAAAGGACTATGGATCTGGTGGTCTTGAAGAAGGAAGAGGCAACAGTAGCACTCAAGGGCATTGGTAACCTTCAGAAGATAGGGGAAGAGGGCAGGTGAAGGCAGTGTGGAGAGCCAGTACCCTTATGGTGGAAGGAAGGTTCCTAGAGGCTCCTGGAGAAGACTATGACTTTCATGACTCAAAAACAAGAAAACTTCAGAAGAATCAATATTGAGGGCCCTTGAAAGAAGTTCATCCTCACCTCACCTCTCTGGAGAGGGGTACCTTTGAATTGACAATCAGGTGAAATTATATTAGACAGTTCCCAAGGATGAAAAGGATGTAACCATAATGGAGGGAAAGGGGAAGGAACCATGGAGCAGAATAGAGATTCCAAGAAGATCTCTAGCTCCTTTAAATACTAGATGATAGAAAGACTTAAAAGTACTGGGAGAAGAAAAGGGATGGATGAAGTTCATCTCTTGAGCAGTAGACATCCTGGGGGGAAACCCCCAATAACTCTACCCTTGTTTTTATTCTGAGCAAATCATCTATGCCTACATCCAAATAAGTGATTTAAAAACTATTGTAGAGCAAAAAAGTTAAAGAATTCCTGAGAACTCCACCAGAAAAAAAAAAACAAAGAGATTGAAAGAGAGAGGGGGAAAAAAGAAATATATACCACTTTTTTTGTCAAGTTATTCATTCAACATTAAGTTCCTTCTGTTGATTCAAATTTTAAAAAGGACACAAAAATCTATACATTCTACTAGAGAGATATTCAGCATTTATAAAAATAAATATAGTATAAGATAGAAAGCAATGAAGGATAGAGGAAGGAAAAATATCTCATACCCAAAATAACCATTCTTGGACAACTGACTGTATCCCAGATTGTGACTATAAATGGGGAAAGCATTTCTTTTGTCTTTTACCAGATTCCCTTAGTTTATACAGCTTAGGCCTAGTGGTATAAGAAAAAAAAAAGCTATAATTTTGTTATTTTTCATCGCAATTCAAATTCTAAGGACAAGAAGATCTAAGAAGTCTATATAGTCATTCAGAAGTCTAAAGATTTGCAAGGCAGATCTGGCTAACGAGAGCTCATCATACCTTGCCTTTAACTTTTATTGTTTTTTAAATATTTTCTTCTTTATATATTTGAAATCAATTTACCTCAACCCATGTGACTCCTGTGACACTTAAGTGATGACTTGGAATTTCAGATGATACAAGGAGAAAATTTTCAATTTCTATTGAAATTTTCAATTCTCACTGATATTGTGTTCAAGGATAGAACTCTGAGACAGAGTATATTTACTGACTATCCACATGTCAGATGTCACTCTTGCCTAATAAACTGTAAGCTCTGTGGCATCAGAGATCATTTATTATTTATTTTTTGTTATTTTCTGCAAGAGGCAATATGGTGTTTTTATTTGTCCTTCATTTTGGAAAAGGACCAATGGTATCACAGGTAATGTCTTGATGTGTGCCTCAGTTGAATTTAAGTGAAGCAGAGCTGCACAAAGTTGTCAGCTTCACTCTCTTCCAGGGTCATGGAGGACCAGTGGCAAAACGAAAGTCAAAAGCAAGGATCCAGAATGCAGTGGATGATCTTTCCCTTCTCAGCACTTTCTAAAGCTGTCTTCTTTGCCTTTGGAACAAATTTTTCTCATCTGCCCATTCTGCCAGGGTAAATCTTCACATCATGACAAATACTTGCCCCTGTTGCCCGAGTCAATTCATATAACTTCTGCCTTGTCAATTCTTTATAAGTTACTGATTTGCTTCAGAACCATCTTGATAGAGGGCAGTGCCATTATTTTATCTAAATTCAATGTCTCTTCTAAAACTTAGCACATGCTAGGAAAGTTAATATGACCTGAATTCAAAGGTGCCATGGAAATAGTTGGAAATTAATACATACTGGCAATATAAATTTGGGACTAGGATTAAATAATGTCAATATTTGTGGATGATATATGAGATCTGAGGAGTCCTGACTTTCTAAATGATAGCTTCTCAGAAAAAAAAAAAGATGTATTAAAGTCACTGAGACTATTAATAGAGGCTATCTACAGCTACCTGGGAAGGAAAAGGTGGTCACTTTGGAAAAAAGATAAGAAATTCTGGGAAATTGTGGGGAATGGACATAATCTGTTTTCTTTTCTTTCAGAAGAAAAACCTAAGTGGAAAAGAAAAACTGGTATAAAAGCATTTCAATGAACATACCCAGAGAGCTCTAGTTCATGTAAAATTGCAAAAAATAACCAAAGTCTTTGAAATTTAGTTATCAATATTTAATATAACTGATTGTAAACTAAAAAAAGATTGTCATTTAACTGATATAGAGAACTCTCAGATTAGGAAACAACCTCTCCCATTGCAAACTGTCATGTCCTCTGCCATCTATAGTCTTCAGAGAGTTACTCAGGTAACTCAGAGATTAAGTGATTAGCCTAGGATCATATAATCAGTACCTGCCTGAGGCAGAATTTAAACTCATGTTTGCCTGGTTTGTAGAGTTGCTTTTTATCCTATACATCTCTAACACTAGGAATCTAAGCAAAGTCTGATATTTACAACAACATTGTCAAAAGTCAAAATAGCTTCAATTATCGTTGGATTGTTCTAAATAGTAAGTCTTCCCTGTATTTATCTCAAGGATATAGTATTATCACAAAGCTACTAAAAATCCATTATTCATAGCACCGTTTTCCCTGGAAGTTCCCATTTGTGTTGCACTAAATAACTAGAATAATAGAAATGTAACTGAACAAAGCAAATATGACCATAAGAACCAGATAGGCATCTCAGTAGTAAATACAGAGAAATACATAGCAGTAAGTCCACCTTGAAAAGTCCTGTGCATGTTGTCTGGTGAAAAGTTTGCTAGAATCTTGAAAACCTAGATAAAGGAAAAAAAGATTTACTTCAATAAATATAGGTGTGTGTCGTGGAGTATTGGCAAATGCTTAATAGTTGAACTTTCTGGTAAGGATGTCTCCAGGATATATTTTTAAGTTTAATAAGCATTATTAACACTTTGTTTTGTCTCCTTTAACAACAAAACAATGAATCAAACCCTAATTTGTAGTGACTGCTGATCTCCCATGTATAAATACTCACACTAAAAATTTAACAATCAGCACTTAAAATAAACTGGTTCAAATTGGCTCCAGTAAAACATTAAGTATAAATCTATAATATGTAAATCTCTCTATAGCAACAAGTCTAATTTGAAGGACATGTCCCAGCGCTCTATCTGGGCCCTTTTCTCTTCTCTCTGTGATCTTTCCTGATGACCTAATCAACTCCCATGGAATTATTACTTCTCGGTAAATAATTCCAAAATCTTAAGATCCAGCTGAAATGTTCTCTCCCTAATTACCGGAATGAACTGGCTATTGAATATTTCAAGATTTACCTGTCTAAAACAAAATGCATTATTTTGTTGTTGAGTTGCTTCCCTTATGTCAAACTCTTTGTGACCCCATTTAGGGTTTTCTTTATAAAGATACTGCAATGGTTTGCCATTTTCGTCTCCAGATCATTTTACAGAGAGGAACTGTGGCCAACAAAGTTATACAACTTGCCCAGGGTCACACAGCTAGTAAATGTCTAGGGTAGGATTTGAACTCATATCTTCCTGACTCCAGGACTACACTAATCTACTCCAGAAAACTCACTTTTCATCTGAACTTTCTTATATCTATAAAAAGAAATACCATTCTTCTGATCACCCAAGAACCTCAATGACCTTCCTTGGATACTCATTTTCACTTATGTCCCCACTATATTCAGCCATTCACAAAGTCTTATTGATTCCACCTCCATGGCAACCCATATCTTTCTCCCCTCTGCTCACATGTTCATCAGTTCAGGATTTCATTATCTTTCATCTAGATTAATGTAATAGCCTCAACTTAAATCTCACTACATTAAGGCTCTCTCCTCCCCAGTTCATCCTCCACATTGTTGCTAAAATTTTTTTTGTCGAAGCACAGGTCTAAGCTGTCTCAACAGAGACAGTGTAGTGGTACAGTGTATACAGTGCTGGGTCTGAAGACAGGAAGAATCATATTCATGGGCCTTAAATACTTGCTCACTGTATGATCCTGGGCAAGGCACTTAAATTTATTTGCCTCAGTTTCTCATATGTAAAATAAACTGAAGAAGGAAATGGTGGGGCAGCTAGGTGGCATAGTGGATAAAGTACTGGCCCTGGAGTCAGGAGTACCTGGTTCAAATCTTGTCTCAGACAATAATTACCTAGCTGTGTGGCCTTGGGCAAGCCA
Source organism: Macrotis lagotis (assembly GCF_037893015.1). Classification (NCBI taxonomy): domain Eukaryota; kingdom Metazoa; phylum Chordata; class Mammalia; order Peramelemorphia; family Peramelidae; genus Macrotis; species Macrotis lagotis. Next base: position 178,359,285 of record NC_133659.1, on the reverse strand, counting down.
CTTAACCCCGTTTGCCTTGCAAAAACCTAAAAACAATAAAAAGGAAATGGCAAAAAACCAGCTGTGTGACCCCAGGTGTGTCATTTAACTCTGTTTTCCTCAGTTTCTTCATCTACAAAATGAACTGGAAAAGGAAATGACAAGCCACTTCAGTATATTTACCAAAGAAAATTCCAAATGGCAACTTAAAGAGCTGAATAAGACTGAAATGACTGAACAACAATAACACCCTGCTCAGTAAACTCCAGGAGCTCCTTATTGCCCATAGAATCAAATGCAACTTTCTCTGTTTGACCTTCACAACCTGACTCCAACCTACCTTTCTAATGTTATTGTTTTCCCTTTGCACATTATGGTTCAGACAAATTAGTCTTCTTGTTACTCATAATCAGTACTCCACCTCCTAAATCTATGTCTACACAAGACATCCTGCATGTTTCTCTAATCACTTTCTGTCTTTTAATATCACTAGTTTCTTTCAAAATCCACTTCAAATACTACTTTCTACATGAGGACTTCTTTAATGCCCACAAATGTAAGTGTCCTATCCACTGAGGAGAAATAAAAATCCTTGAGTATATTTTGGATATATCTAGATGTATACATATTATCTCCTTCAAAAGAATGTCAAATCCTTGAAGGCAGAGATGGTTTCATTTTTGCCTTTGGACACTTAGCTCAGTGACTGGTATGATCTAATCCAGCTCTTTGGTTTAAGACACACTGATTTAGAAATTAAGTGACTTGCCTAAGGTCATATAAGTAGCAAGTAGCCAAACCAAGATTTAAACCCAGTTGATGCTAAATTCATTATTGCTTCTTTTATACCTCAAGATGTGACCCCACTCTCTAAATTACAATGGTAATTTAGTAGAATTGAAATGTCTTCCTTCAGAAGTTCATAGACATTTATCCTACAAACGAAATCAAAGGACTACCCAAGTGACCAGACTAGAAAGAACCAGTCAGAGAAAGGAGACCTAGTGTGATGAAAGTGAAGAGCAGAGTTTTGATAAAAAAAAAAATTAGTAGAGGTCAATGAGATGAGGTTGTCCCCCAGATCACAATCTCTTCCCCTGTCTGAAGCTTAATCTATTTACCTCTGCATATCTTATTATAGACTATTCACATGTTGTTTAATGTCTAAGTATTTGAACTATTTAATATTGCTATTAATGTACATGGTTATTAATGATAAATTCTATACAAGCAATACGAATATGGTTTGTGATTTAAAGAGGGGAAGACAAACCCAAAGAAGGAGAGGATATTTCCCAGCTTAAGCTAGATGGGGGGATAAGTGGGGAGAGGACTTAAAAATCCAACTACCAGGGGAATTACTACGTCAAATATTGAATTTGAAGCTTAACTTCTTTAGTCTCATAATGAGAAGACTATGTCTAAGTTAAGAGAGGTTCACTGTCAAAGGATGATGGAATTGTAATTCTCTGGCAACTCATAAAATTATTTAATAAAGTGTAAAGAAGTAGTGATCTCCATAAAGAAAACCACAAAGCTTAGGAATCAATCAGTAAGTATTTATTAAGTTCCATTATCAAGTACTTTTATCTCTGCCCTGCTAATCCCACCTCTCTTCAAGGTGAACATTTTTCCTTAACCAGATGGGAATCAGGCTATCATATTATTTCCTTAAGTCTCTTCATACAGACCTCCATCTCTGACCATCTCTGTCTTACCAAAAACTTGACTCCCCCATTTTTGTGTTATCTGAGAACTGGGTTATTACACCACTATTTTCTGGGATTAATCTCATTAGGACTTCACATGAAAACATTTTCCAGCTCCCTTCCCCTCTTTTTAAGTATGTCTCTATGTATCATCCTCCCCTATTAAAACCTAAGCTCTTTGAGCATAGGAACTGTCTTGATTCTTTTTGCAGATATCTGTACCACTTAGTCCAGAGACTGGCACTTAGATGACATTTAACATTCAATCTCTCTAGTTCTACCTCTCTCTCCATTTACTTATCTGTCTATCTATCTATCTATTCATCTATCTATCTACCTATCTATCTATATATACTAGGAAATTAACTAAGTGATAGAAATATAGTCGAGTAAAATTGTTTCTTCCTTTAAGAAATTCATGTACACAAGTCAGTAAAACAAAGTATGTAAGCAATATATAATATGGTTTCAAGGAAAAAAAGAGTCCTATTAACTGGAAATATTAGCAAAGTTCTCAAGTAGGAAGTGGACCCTTGAGATGAGTTTTAAAGTAGCCTAGGAATTGTGATATTCAGTGGAAGTTAAAGCAGCATACATTCCTGAAGTGGGAAACCACCTGCTCAAAGAGACAGTGGATAGAGATGTAATAACATATATCTAGAAGAGACTGTAGGTCATTTCACTAAACTAGAGTGAAATAAAATTGGAAAGGTGTCTGAGAATTAAACTATGGAAGGCTTATGGATCAGCTTAGGAATTTCGCATTTTATCCTAGCAATGAAATTTAGCTTGTAGAACTTTTTGAACATTTTTTAAAATCATCTGAGCAAAATATGAGACTCTATATAAAATCATAGATTTAGAGCTACTCTAACTCCTTGATTTTATTAGATAAGGAAATAGTCCCAGGAAAGTTTGAGTTGCCCAAGATCACAAAAGTAATAAAACAGTGGAGTCAGGATTAGAATCAAGCTATTCCACATTCAAATGCAGGGCTATTTCTACCACACTACACCTCCTCAGATATAAAAATGGTGATAAACTATGTAATCCAGGCTGTAGATATAGAAGGAGGCCTTTAAAGGAGAGAGAGAGAGATAGCCAGCAGCAAGGTCTGGAGTAGTTGGCAGAGACTTTTTTAGAGCAGACTGAATGGGACTTGGACCTTGAATGGGAGTAAAATCTGGGGGATATGGAAGGAAAGAAAGAGAAAAAGACTGAAGAGTGATCTCTTGAAGGTGACTTCACTTAAATGAAAGCAAAATAATGGAACTGAGCATGGTCCACTACTGGATTAATGAGATCAGCCTGCCTAGAGCAGAAAGTGGGAAAACTGGAAAATTTTTTTAAAAAGGTTAAAAAAAAGTGAGAAAAACCAGGAAAGGTGCCTTTCCATATCTCTGTTTTGGTGTCAAGTTTAGTCATATACCAATTCCATTGCAATAGGTTGAATTCTTTTTCTGCATAGGTGATCTGAGCCATATTATGAATAGAATTAAAAGTCAAGGAATGAATTGAGATTTGATAAAGTTGAAAAGAAAGTCTTATTAGAGTTACTGAGGCAAGGGGGAGAGGAAAGAGAGCATCATGAAAGTGGCATTTTAGGAAATTATCTAGGGGTAGAGGATATAGTTGGAGTAGGAAGTGGGAAGTCTGAGAGAAGAGCTGGAATCATAGATTTAGAACAAATAGATTTCTGAGAGATCATCTTAACTCAACCTTTTCTTTATAACTAGTGAAATTGAAGTCCAGAGTTGTTAAATACTGGATATGCTAAGTGAGGTTCACAAGTACAGATAATAAATAGGAAAGTCAATACATATTATTAAACTTGAGATTATTCTTTGTCCTGGTAAGAAAATTTAGATAGGCCACCCCTAGGTACAAATATCTTTCTCAAGTCTATGACTCAGCCATGGATCATCTGCCACCTTTTTCCTATCCCTACTAGAAAACAAGCCCTAACAGTGGAAGATACACCCCTCTTGATTTGGTACTGCTTTCTGCCCTAGTGAAAAGCCACAGAACTCAATTCTTAGTTCTTGGATTGAAGGTCTTCCACATTCTAGTTACAGCCATTTCAGTGCCCATAAACTTCTTTATATATCCTTTGTTGACCTGAAGTGGGGTACAGATGGGGTGGAGGAGGGAGCAGGAAGAAATTCCTCACTGTAGGTTTTTCCTTCATTGCTCTTTCTAGGTCTTTTTTGGATTAGAGGGAAGAGCTAAGCTATATTACTTCATCCTACCTACCATTTACTTATTTCACTTTACACCAATACCTATATTTCTTTGTAGTTATCACATTCTCCATTTGCTACAATGTAATACTATTCTTTTACTTCCATTATACCACAATTTGTTTAGCTATTTTCTAATAAAAGTTTATCTACTTTTACAATTCTTTGCTATTTAAGAAAGTGTTATAAAAATATTTTGGTTCATTCAAGACCTTTATTTTTATCTTTGATCTCCTTGGAGAACATGACTAGCAATGGGATTTGAGAGAGCAAAGATTATATCAGTTTTAGTTTTAGTTTTAGTCCTTTTCTTAGCATTATTTCAAATTATTTTCCTAAAGGGAGGACTAGTTTACGAGTTCTACCAACAATGTGTCTCTGTTCCTATGAACCTGTTTTATGATTTACATAAGGGTCATGTGCTGTCTTTATTTCTGAACATATTTTAAGGCTAAACAGAATGAACCAAATATATTTATAGGTACTCGAGAAATAAATGCGTTTTCACTGGTATCAATTATATTTCTTTGACAGAATGAAAGAACTTCAGTAAAAGATCCAATTTATATATTTCAGTAGACCTACACACATACCCCAACTTTTTAATTTAATTTTCTGCATATTCCTTGACTAAACAGGAAGAAAACAGTGGATAGCTCTTATCTTTGTGGCCATTATTATTTAGATGGAATGATTGCACCAGGGACAGATCATAGTGGATCATCAATCACTCTATAAGCGTTTATAAAACTTCTACTGTATATCAGGCATTATTCTAAGGGATTAGGATACAAAAGCAAAAATTACATATTCCCTTCTCTCACAAAACTTTCATTTTATTGGGGAAATAACATGCACATATATAATTATATACAGATTTATAATTTTTTCTATTTAGAGGAGGTAGAAGAAACTAGTCACTGAAAAGAGGAAAGAAGATAGACTTCATAAAGAAGAATATATTTAAATTGAGAGCTGAAAGAAACAAGGGATTCTAAGAACATGGAACAAAATAGGCCATGAGACATCAGAAACAAAAATGATGCCAATGGTATAAAGCAATGAGTTATTCTGAGTCCTGAAAGGCAAAGCTGAACTCATATTCCAGGGTGCTAGACCAGACTAGGAACAATGTTCATAATCCAAATGGGTTAACCAGGGTCCATTTTCAAACTTCTGAGCCTGGCAGAATGTCGGAGCCAATGTGTACAAGACAAAATTGAGAAAAGTGTCTAGGAGCAGAATTTGTACAGGGATACTGGGAGCAATTATTAGACTGATCCACACAACAAAATTAACCTCCACACTGCTAATCCCTAGAAGGGACCTATCTGTTATCAGCCCCAGTTTTATGTTTGGTTAGTTTTTAGCATAGTCAAGTATGAGTTAGTAAAAAAAACATTTAATTGTTCCCCAGAGCTAGAAACTATGTCACAGGGCTAATAACAATAGTGTATTTGGGAAACTCTCAAGTCCTCAAAATTCTAATGAGATGACCCACAGGAATCCTTGCAAGTTCAGAAAAAATGGAACAAAGAGAAAGGAAGAGAAAGAATCAAAATGCTACTTTGGGAGCAACTATAGGTGCAGTGATTAGAGCCCTGGTCAGGAGTCAGGAGACCCTGAGTTCAAATCCAACCTCAGACACTTGATACTTACTACCTTGAGCAAGTCACTTAACTCCATTGCTTTGTAAACCCCCCCAAAAAACATTCCTACTATGTACCAGATATTTTATATATTTTATAAACATTATTTCATTTAGAAAAAAGACTTAGAGGTTTATCTATAATTACATGAAGGACTAGAAGGTGTCCTGGGCTGGAAGTAAAATTCTTTTTTCTATAAGATGTGGGCTTCACTTGAAGTTATGACTCTGTCTAATTGACAGCATGTGACCTGTCTATCAATGGACAGAACATTCAAAAAGTATCAATAAAATTCTAGCAGATCCCCAAGTCTCTTTGCTAACAAGAATCCCCATCAATCCAGAGAAAGAGGTGAAAATGTACCTAAGGGGTTTTCATTTATCAGATGATCTTTATCTTTGCCTTTATTTAAAAAATAACTATTTCTGGGGCAGCTAGAAATAGAGAACTTGCCCTGGAATCAGGAGGAAATGAGTTAAAATCCAACCTCAGATACTAGCTATGTCACCCTGGGCAAGTCACTCAACCCTGATTCTCACACACACAAAAAAAAACTATTTCATTATCCAGTTGTAAGGAATTAAAACTCAGAAAACAGATCAAAATCTATATTTGTCTCCCAGATGAGATCATAAGACTAAGGTACTATGATTTTGTTTATTTAGAGAATTCCCTAATAAGGAAACCCTCTACAGATATAGGTCATCACTTCATAAATTTAAAGTCTCGGATATTTGCCTGAAGTCCTGAGTCATTATATGACTGGCTCAGAGTCACACAAGTAGTATGTATAAGAGAGAGAATTAGAACAGAGGAATCGAGGAATTATGTGATATTTTAATATTATCAGTACAAAGTACTCTGCACTTTGATTCATCAACAAAGTACCCTTTTATCTTTACCATCTTTTTCTCTTTTAGGTTTTTATGAAAATTTTCCAGGACCAAAGCTGGTGAAAATCACATCTTGATGCTTCATGGATATTCAGTCTTATTGCTGAGAATAAGAAGCCAAGCAGAGCTAGGTTGAGGTTTCAGCTAAATTCTTTGCCGATTAAGTCAGAGATGACATCTCCTCTAGGCTGAAGCAGAAACTAAGCTCCAGAGGAGCAGAGATACTGACTCTACTTTTGTGTCTTAGAAATCATAGGGTCCCATAGGGGAGGACCTCAGAGCAAACTCATCCACCATCCCTCCCCCCAGTTTTATGTTGTGTAATTCAGTAATTTCATTCATGTTTGCCTCAACACCATCTGGGGTATTCTTGGCAAAGAGACTGGAATGTTTTGTTATTTCCTTCTCCAGTTCATTTTACAGATGAGAAAACTGAGGCAACTAGGATTATTCGACTTGCCTAAGGGTCACCATAGCTAGGTCACCATAGCTAGCAAGTATTTGAAAACAAATTTGAACCCATGCAGATGAATCTTCCTTACTTCATACCTAGCATTCTATCCCCTCCCTAATTAGTAACACCAAAGCTGACTATTGTTGTTGTTGTTGTTCAGTCATGTGTGATTCTTTATGACCCCATTTAGAGTTTAGTTTTCTTGGCAAATATAATGAAGTGATTTGCCAATTATTTCTCCAGTTCTTTTAACAGAGGAGAAAGCTGAGGCAAGCAGAGCTAAATAACTTGCCCAGGGACACCCAGCTATTTAGCGATATGAGACAGGATTTGAATTCAGGAAGATGAGTCTTTCTGATTTTAGACCTGGAACTCTATCCACTGTGCCTCCTAAATTTCCATTTTATAAATAAGTCTAAATGAGTTGCTCAGGGTTCTATAGTAGTAAATGCCAAAGCAGAATGTCAGAGAAGTCAGTGAATCTCGGTTCAATACCACCTCTTCCTTTTACTACTTGTATGACTTTCAAATATGTCACTTAGTCTGGGGCTTCAACCATGAAATTATTATATGATATTATGAGCTTATGATGTTCTAACTTGAACTGATTGATGCTCTGATTCTATTCCAAGTGTGGCTGTACTATAAACTATAAATACAGAATAAATTGGAGAAATATAAAGAGATTTGAAATTTCTGGTTGATGCTACTAAAATTCAGAGTGCTAAGGAGAACCATCAATGGATGGTCTCAAAGACTTAAAGCTAGGAAATGCTATTATCTCTAAAATTCCAAGTCTAGATTTTTTTGAGCTAAAGGAAATTATTTATCTGCATAAATTTTCTAAAAAGTTCATATTTTTAAAATAGGAAGGATAAATATCATGGAGTAGCATGAGCCCTACAGGAATGTCAGGAGGTTAAATCCCACAATGTAGAATATAGAATATGCCAAGTGATGAGAAGAACTTAAGAATAATTAACTCATTGAATCAGATCATCCTGGAATCTCAGAGTAGAAAGGAACTAGGTAGATCATTTCAACATGTACCTGACATAAGTCCCCATTGCAGTAACTAACCTTAACAAGTAGTGATGAGAACCTCAGTATTTCCTCAAAGTATCCATTTAATTTCATTTGCTATTGAACTTTATTTTAAATGTTGTTATTTCATTTTTAATTACTAAGAGTTTCTCCCTTATACTAAGTCAAAATCTGGGAAGTACTTAGCCCTATTTAATTTAGTTTCCTCATCTATAAAATGAGCTAGAGAAGAAAATGACAAACCATTATGTTTTATCAAGAAAACCCCAAATGAGATCAGAAAGAGTTGAACATAACTGAAACCACTAGACAACACAACATAAAATTGAAGGATGGGTTTGATGAGGTGTCCTCTGAGGCCTTCCCCAATATGAAGACTATGTCAGATGAGATGAATGTAGCTTAAGAGAAATGTAGCCTCTCACAAATCAAATTTTGATAATATAATCCCAAGGATTCATGGTGATGAAAACAAAAGTGATGAAATATAATGCAAATTTGATGACAGAAAACCTGGATTAAAATCCTTGCTCTGCTACTTACTAGCTGTACAACTTCAACAAGGCACCTCTCTGTGATCTGGCTTCCTCATTTGTAAATGAGGAAGTTGTATAACATTATCTCTAAGGTCCCTTCTAATTCTAGACCCTTTGAACTAAAGAAAATTATTTGGCTTCATTAGGAGCCTTCCAATAAACTCATATTTTAAAAGTAGGCACACAGAAGTGGAAGGACAAATGCAAAGGAACAGCATGAACTCAATGACAATAGTGTCATAAGGCTAAAACCCAGAATAGGACAAGTCTTGTAGGGGGAAAAATACTAAAGAGATGTTTGGAATAAAAAAAGTACACTCATTGCTGGGGTCAGATAGTTCAACGGTAACAGATAAAGAAATAGTTCCTAATTTTCTTCCATCTTCTCATTTAAGGAAAATGAAATGTCATCTCTTCTATGAACCCTTTCCTGATATTCCCATCTAAAAGTATTTTTGCCATTCTAAAATCTCCTTGTTTGCTTGTATCTTCAAAAGAATAATTTGAATTGAGAGTTTCTCTTTATTAGTAGTATATTTCAGTAATGAGTTTTCCCTTCCTCCTTGTGCAGAAAAAAATTCAAAAATGTTTAGTTCCTTATTTTGACTAGCATCAACTTAACTAATCAATAAAAGCATGCACTTCGTGATGCCAAACACACACACACACACACACACACACACACACACACACACACACAATGCAGCTAGATGGTGCAGTGGATATAGTATTGGCCTTGAAGTATCTAAGTTCAAATCCAGTGTTAGACACTTGACATTTATTAGCTGTGTGACCTTGGACAAGTCATTTAACCTTGATTGCCTCACAGCCAAGGCCACCTCCAGTCATCCTGATTCATTTCTGAGTACTGAACCTAGCTGGCTCTGGAGAAGAAAATGAGGCTGATGACTTGCACAGCACCCCCTTACTCAAATCTGATTCACATGCTTGTCATAGCATCATCTTCCTGATTTCTTCATCTTTTTTAGAACAAAGGACAAACCATATATACATATGTGTGTATGTGTATGTGTGAATATAAAGCTAAATAAAAGGTAGTTTGGAAGGAAGGTCATTCACAGTTAGGAAGATCAGAAAAAAGTTTCATGCAGATAGTACCCAAACTGCATCTTAAAGGAAAAGAGAGACACCATGAGGCCAAGATAAGGAGTGCAATCTAAACATGGGGGACAAATATTACAAAGGTACAATGTACAAAAGTATAGAGGTGAGATGTATTAATAGTATGTGAGGAACAGAGAAAATAAAAATTTGAGTAAACCATTGAGTGTGGAAAGGGGAGTAATACTTAATGAGGTTAGAAAGGTAGCTGAGGGTCAGGTTGTATAGAGACTTAAAAGTTAAATTGAAGAGTTTATACTTATTCCAGAAAGCTACTGGAGTTGGTTGATCAGGTAAATGTTTTGATTAGCTTTGTGTTTAAGTAAAACTACTCTGGTCATGATTGGAAGATGGACTGGAGAAGGGAGAGATACAGGGAATGGAAGTCATTAGGAGGCTGCTTCAATAATTCAGGTGAGAAGTGATGAGGTCTTTACTAAGGAGTTAGCTGTATGCCTGGAGAAATGTCAGATATGAACGATACCATAAAGGTAGACATGATAAGACTTAATAATTGATTTGGATATGTGGAATGAAGGAGAGAAAGGTATCCAGGAAAATGACAAGCATAAGAAGTTAGATTAAGGGAGGGGCAATGATGCCTTTGAGAGAGAGATGGAGAAGGCAGAAAAGAGAGAAAGAGAAGAAAGTTTAGGGAGGAAAGATAATGAATTTCATATTATATATGTTAAATTTAAGAAGTCTTTGGACATTCAGTTTGAAATGTCTAATAGACAATTGATGGGACTAAAGTTCAGGAAAAAAGGAAGTATTTACGTGAAGATATAGAATAAAGGCAGAAACTGAAAAGAGAAAAACATGGTGTTTCAGGTGCTCTTTGAGAAAGGAAGATTGATCTGGGAATGGGTATACTATGGTTGCCATAATTTTGAATAGAAAATTTTGATCCACTGGCCTTCAAATGAGGAAAGGTTATTGAGAGCTGGAAGCTAAAGGAGTCTGGAATTGGCAAGAGAGAGAAAGGAGTGTTCTGATCTCTCTGGTTCCAGAACTTAAAAGACCAGGGTGTGAAAGGAGGTATGACCAGTGCTAAAGAGTGCCTGGGATGCAGAGTTATCAGAACAGAGCTCAGTGAAGGTTAATAGAAGGAAAGAATTGGGGAAAAAGTAGATACAGATGAAGGAAAGTTTATTCATCATGGAATAGGAATGATGTAGTGCAAAAGATGGAAGGAAAGGATAGGAAAGATAGTAAAAGAGATAGGAAGGGGTAGTTTGAGACTTAGGTGGATCAGGATTAAGGAAGGCAGGGATCAGAGAATAGAAGGTGGAGGCTGGGTACAGTATTCTCCTACTTTGCCAATGATTGGTGGTTATAAGGAGGAGAAAAAAATAGAAGAAGCTATAGGTGTCATAATAGGTGGTAGGTGGGTAGTAAAGTTCATATTCTCCAAATTATATTGCAGAAAGGTCTGTGTTTCACTTGAGTGGCAGATAGAGGAAGGATTGAGGAGGGAACCAGTTGAGGCTTCCCCAAAATGTCTGAGGGCACTGGATCTGGGTCTGGTTCTAGCCTCAGGCTCACTTGGTCAAATGCAATTTACTTATCAGTCAGAGAATAAATATTATCTTTATAAAGAGAAAATCATTCTAAGTCAGTAGTGAAAATGTCATAGATCTGGTTTTTTTTCTGCTTCTTAAAAAATAATCTGATTGAAGAGCCCAAACAGCAACAGTATTAATGGACTGAATACCTAATCAAACAATTGCTATATAGTTATAATTGAAGTTAGTTTAATAATATACCATATGGAGGAGGCTAAAATTTTTACTTTCTTTTCTTCCTCAAAACTTCATTTTTAAGTCTCTTTCAAGGGCACAATGGGATTGACTTTCTAGTTATAGGATGTCTTACAGAAGCCAAAAGCAGACTAGCTAATTCTGAATGGAAACTTTGATAGAGACACATGAGGAAAATGTATTTTGCTGAAATTCTAGTTCTCCCTTGAATTTCTATGTCACACACACACACACACACACACACACACAAACACACACATACGGGGGGGGGGAAGAGAGAGAGAGAGAGAGAGAGAGAGAGAGAGAGAGAGAGAGAGAGAGAGAGACAAAACCTCAGCTGATTTTCTACAGTACAAGTCTGATAGCAGTGTTGGTCAGACTTAACAAATACTTCCAACTTCCTATTATAACCACCAGAATCAATATAAAATCCTCTGCTTGGCATTTAAAGCCTTTACTATCTGGTCCCTCCCTATCTTTCTAGTCTCTTTTATATTTTCCTCTCTTCTCACATCCTCTATATCCAGCAGCATCTACCCTCTTGCTGTTCCTTGCAAAAGACTCCTTGGATAGTTCTTGATTTTTCAATGTTTCTCATATCTGGAATGTTCTATCTCTTCCCTTCTCCCAGCTCCTTTTTATTTCTTTAGTACTCAACTCAGATCTCATCTTCTCCAGGAAAACTCTCTGAGTCAAATCCCCTCTCCAGATCTCTAGTGCCTTCTTGGGTTATCTTATATTTACACTATAAATACATGTATATGTATTATATTATATGGTGTATTATAATATATATATATATTATGTATGTATTATAATTTACCCAATATCTCCTCCATTAAAGAAGAAACTCCTTGAGAGGAAGGATTGTGTTTTAATCCTTTTTTTGTATTCCCAAATCTCAGCAAAGAGCTTGTTGACTAAGTAGACAAAAATGGAGCCAGCTCTCATCAATAGCTTCTATTCCCTATAAATTAGCCAATTGAAGTTGACTTCAATCTCCTACCCAATCTCTCTCTCTCTCTCTCTCTCTCTCTCTCTCACACACACACACACACACACACACACACACACACACACACACACCAACAGAGAATAATACTCATTTGTACCTATTTTACTGGACTCATTAAAACAGATATGCTGCCTCCTCTAAAATAGTGTAAAACATGCTGATTCAGAGGGAAACACCCAGAACTCTGTGGTTCCATTGGGTCACCACCAGACACTTCTGGGTGAAAGAAGAAATCAGAATGATTATCTCAGGGTGTCAGATCCTACCCAAGTTTATCTAACTAACTAGATCTAGCTACCTATCACTAGATATTGATATATATGGTATGTGGTCATATACACATATATTTGTTTTTTGTTGAATCATTTTCTAGTTGAGTCCAACTCTTTGTGATCCTACTTGGGGTTTTCTTGATAAAAATACTGGAGTGGTTTCCTATTTTCTTCTCCAGCTTATTTTCACAAGCTAATATCTGAGGCCACATTTAACTCAACACTCTACTGTGCCACCTAAACGCGTAAATATGCATGCATATATATATATATATATATATATATATATTGCATGTATATGTCTATGTATGCATACACCTGGATAGGGTACAAATACAAGAGGAATTCCCTATTAATAGGGACATTTCCATTGCTCCTATTTATGGCTGACAAAATCTCATCAAATCCAAAACACCATATGTCTTCTCAATAAGATCCTTGACCATGTGAAACAGTTAAGCTCCACAGTGAGAAAATGAATGTATTAAAAAGTTCCCTCTTCCATTTTAGATCAGTGACTTCTTTTTGCTATCTATTGTATTAGAAAGTTTGTTAGACCACTGAGAGATCAAGTGACTCACCCAGTTCATGGTGCCACTACATATCAGAAGCAGGACATGAACTCAGATTTCCAGGATCCAAAATCAATTCTCTATCTGCTACTCCATGTTCTCTCTACATAATCATTATCTATGATAATTATCAGTAATATTGGTGGCCATTTAAGTTATCAAATATTAAAAGAACCAGAAGATTACTAGCCTGTTGTGCAGATTTGATCTAGAACATGCATGGAAAGAAATGGATCAATACTATAACCAGATGAAAATTCAGGAGGACTTATGACAGAGATAAGAGTAGTCACACTAAAGAGACCCAATAGCTATAGTAACCAAAAAATACACAGAAATATGCTATTAAAATGTAAGTAATAAGGATTACTTTTTTTCTTCCAGGGGCAGGGAGATAACTAAACCAGCCCTTAAGGTTCTCCTAAACATATGGGGTCTAGTAATTAGAGTCTTTGAATTTTCTCACACTCTTTTAGGAAAAAAAAATCAGTGACCTGTGGCTTTCTGTCCTTTTCTCTCTCTTTTAAGCTTAAAAGCCAAAGATCATTCCCCTGGACTTCTGCATCTTCAGTTTCCTTTATATGGGAGACATGAATCCCCTTGAGCTACAAAAATGAAATAAAAAGAGAAAGAATTATGTTATTTAAAAGGACACTGTCAGGATACTTCTGAAAAGTAATTTTAGAATAATTTCCTCTCATAGGCACCAGGAAGTCATAAAACTGTAGCCAAGACCAGCAAAAGGGGGAAGAGGAGGGAACTAAATATGCCCTCAAAACTCAGAAAATAAAATTTAAAATAGTGAATTTTGTCACAAAAAAAATCCATCAACTGCTGTCACTCAAAGGTCCCCTCTCAGTATGTTCTAATTCATTTTATAGCATCATGTTCAAAAGTTAAGCCAGTCTAACAGATTTCTATATCCAATATCTCTGCTGTTTCTCCATTTTTTCTAAGAATAGTTGTGTTTTCATATAAAAGCTTGGTTTCGCTTTTTTTTTTGTTAATAGACAGGAAAATATTTGACTTCCTAAAATATTTTATTCATTATGCCATTATGCTTCCTTTTTCATTTAAATATTATTTTTTCAATTAATTAGCTTTTATTTTCTCTCCTTCCCACCTCCTCTCCATCCACATTGAGGAAGCAAAAAAAAAAGGACTACATTTTTACATAATCAAGCAAAAAAATAATTTTAATTTTGCATTTGGGCACATCCAGAAATAAGTGCCTCATTCTAGGCTATAAATTCATTACCTCTCTGTAAGGAAGTAGGTAATATACTCATACTATTAGACCTATGGAATCATGGTTTGTCATTGAATTAATCAGAAATGCAGAACTCCTGTTGACGTAACCTGTTGCTACAATATAACCCTTGGTAGTCTTTTGCCCATCTAGTAATTAAATCAGTAAAGAAAAAAGAAAATATTAAACTGCTGTTAATTCTATAGGTCAAGCACCTGATGACTGCATTCATTTTTATGCCTTTCAAATAGGTATTCCCCATCAGTTAAATGGAGGTTTGAATGTGATTGGTACTTTTTTTTAGATTTTATAGGCAAACGGAGTTAAGTGGCTTGCCCAAGGCATCTAGGTAATTATTAAGTGTCTAAGTGTCTGAGACCAGATTTGAACCCAGGTACTCCTGACTCCAGGGCCAGTGCTTTATCCACTACGCCACCTAGCCGCCCATGATTGGTACTTTTAAATCTCTTCTTAGAAATTCAAACCATTCCTTAAAGTGCTCCCAGCTCTTTGGCCCTAATCCTTTCTTGGACATGAAAAGTTTAATTTCATCTATGTGTGCCACCTCTTTCTTGAAAAGTTAGAAGAATCATTGAATAAGCAATGGATAAGTAGATCTTGGCATATGAATGTGATCAAATATTATTGTTGTGTCATAGAAAATAATGAATATGAAGAATTCAGGGATATATGGGAAGTACTATGTATATATTGAGATAAAATGAAGTCAGAAGAATAAGAAAACGATATTCACAAGGCAAATAGCTATATAAATGGAAAGAACAATAACAAAAGAGACATAAAATGGTGGTGAAATCATTATTACCAAACTTAGTCTCAGAGGAGAAATTTAAATAATGTACCTTTTTTTCTTTCTTTGTAGAGTTGGGGGTACCATAGATGTAGACTATAGTATTACTCTTAAATAATACGTTGGCTGGTTTTATGAAGGGTTTTTCACCCAATTTCTTTTTTTCCTTTTTGATAAGGATGGGTTTCCTGGTGGGGCAAGTAGAAAGAAAGAGTGATTTTTGGGAAACTGGTGTGAAAAGCATGTTGAAAGAGAGAGACTGGAATGGTGACTTCTTCTGTCTAGAGAAGTCCTAGATAAAAATACTCTCTCCTTAATGTAGTTTGACACTTTCTCTATAAGCTAGTCTTACAGAACTGCCTAAAGTACTAAGAGTTTAGATGATATGTTCACACAGACAGAAGACTTGAAGACACATCTTTCTGTCCTCAGAGCTGACTCCCTATTTTTCTTTAACAAATTTTTTTTCAATGAGAGAAAACCCCTACAAAAGCCTTCTGCTCTTCCTATTCATCTTTGCTCTTCTACCACCAATAGCTTTTTTCCCTCCTTCCTCTTCAGTCCAGGTACTAGTCTCTTCCATCATCATGAATATCTTCGGAGGAACACTCTTTTCACCACCAGCTATTCAACTGTGTCCAAAGGAGCTAAATGTCCCATCATCTGCTACAAGCAAATTAGAGAAGCACATAGTGCTACAAAAACAGATGATAGAGAAATCATTTCAATTGTAGCTGATAGAATTTGGGGAAGTTTTCATGAATGAAATGATATGTGAGATAGATATTGGCCAGTAGTTAGTGATTGGCAGGTGATATTCTATACCTAGGGAAAATTATAAGTAAAATTCAAGAAGTTAAAAAATTCAAAATTCTTAGGCAAAATCATCTTTCCATGTGATGGTGTGTCCCAGAGTTTATAATCTTTTAATGGCTATTCTATTTCTTAAAATTCTTGGGCTGCCATTAACTTATTAATATTATGAGTTCAAAAGGTTCCAATTCTATTTCCAGCATCTCAAGTACTCAACATGTGGATAACATCCCTCTTTGTCAAATTCTTTTCTGCCAACACTCACATATATCCTGTGATGGAAAATCTTATTAAGATTACTCTACCTGCTCAATGAGTGACATACTGTGCTAAAGTTTTGACAAAGTAAGCATTAAGACTGTCACTCATTTATTCTGCCAGCTTGAATGTACATTTCTGTTTGACTGTCTGGAATCTACTTTGACAGATCTAGCATATTGAATAATGTCTATATATATATATATATATATATATATATATATATATATATATATCTCCTCTTAAATTTGACAATGTACAGAATGTGTCTAAATGAAACAGAAGACTGGTTTTTATCTTGACCAACGTTCTTTATGTTGGGATACAGGAAATTGGGCATGTCTAAAATGGATGTATCATGCACAGACAGCACAAAATAGTATCTCTCTTTTCAAATCACATGGCTACATATTTCTCTAGTTTCCTGAAATTTCTTTGAGTTACTAAAGCCTTTACAAATTCAGTTTCATTAAGCCAAACAACTCTGTGAGGTAGGGAGCAGGTTTATGGCTCAAGTGCCCAATTACCTTGTTTCTATTCTGCGGCATTCAAAAAGAGACCCCTAAAGGCTGCACCATGGAGAAAATTCACTTTTTATCTATCTATACAAAAAAGATGAATTATTTTTTACCCAGGAAACCAAATGGAGGTATTCCCAATACACAAGTTTACAATCCTTCAATCAAATATTCAAACATTAAAATGGATTTGTGCTTTCATAAATTTGGGTTTTATTTGAGTTCCCTCCATTAATACAACCTATCAATGCCTTTCTATTCCATGCAGCACTTTCTTAGGGTCTCCCCAAAGTTTGTCACAGTGGATCCATCCAAAATGCTGGAGAGCTCCCTTGCTTTCTCCCAATAATCAAAGAGCATCATTGGAGTATTCTAACTGTCTTACTTATCAACCCTTTCTCACCAGGTAAACAACCCTCCTCTTTATGTTAGGCAGTTCTTTGATAACAATTTTTATTTAATCTTGTTCTTCAGAGTTCCTCATTTTGGATATATACCCTTATCATATGACTTTCCTTTGGAAAGATATGATATTCATGATTTGTTGCTGTTGTTGCTTTAAAAATAGTGTTATTCCAGATCTGTCAGTCATACATCAACATCAATAAAATGTTCATATTAAAAAGATGGGCCTTTGCTAATATAAGAAGCTTGGGTTCAGTAAAGGTACTTTGCAGTTTCCTGAAAGCAATCAAGTCCATTCTCCTACATCTTTTCAGCTCTGGGTTGAGTTTACTGTTCATCTATCTTGTCTATCTTTTCTATACACACTGTTGGACAATTGTCCATCTGGAAGCACGTTGAAATATTGACAACAGACATTCTTCATCCACTTCTTTTGAGAGGTTTATAGACCTCCTCAAGGAGGATATAATATAGTGTGCAATAATATATTATGTTAATAATATAATGGGACTTAATTCAATCAACAAAGGTCAGCTGCTAAAAAGACCATCTCTTGTTATTTTCTTGGTGATGCTCTTTTTAAATCAACAAGACCTGAGATTTTATTTATGCTTTGGCTATCTTCTGCTTTAGATACTTTTAAATAATTCTTGCCAATAATTTTGATTTTTCTTTTGTTCACTAATCTTTACATTTTCATCCTCTACATGACTTTGTTTACTTATATATCTTTCCAAATTTTCTTTACACTGGTCTTAATCTTTAGTGTTTCTCTCTGATAATAAAAAATTAATATCCAGAATAGTTCTTCATAATATTTTATAAATTAATTAATAGTTTAATTCAGAGTTACTGTTCATATGTTCCTATTGTATAAAAGCAAGGATAAAGCAGATATGGACGCATCTCAGCCAATCTAGAAACAAATTATCTTTCCTTTGATGTTATTAAAAAATGTCTCACAAATTCTCCCCCCCCATATGCTAATTGCCTTTCAAAAGTGAGGAGGTATGAAGCAGAAAACTTTTGCTCAGGTTGCCCCTTCACTGAAGCAGGAAAGGATCGGGATGCAGGTTCATCTGGTACAATTCATATAAACAGCCCTAGATTAGATCAGACATTGCTAGTATCACCTTGATTTGTTACTTCATATATGTTGTGAATATATGAGTTTGGTAGCAACATATCAAAAATAACTGGGTCAATTCAAGCTCTGTGGTACATCATCACCATCCTTAAGATAGAACAATAACCAATCAAGGAGAGAAAACTCAAAGCCAGACCCTGATCCCAGTCTTTCCAAATTTCTTTTCCATGATATAGATCTCATCCCTCATACCATCTTCTTGCCCTAGTAATGCACTCCTCTTCGTATATCCACTAACTTTTCTATAATGCTCTATCACTTTTCTATTTCTTCATCAAGATCAAATTCATTAATTCACAAACATTTGCCAGTTTCCTGGCATCCCTTGACAGCCTAATTAACTACCATCAATTCCTCTCCTCTTCAGATGCTCCTACTGTGGTAAGACAATAGAGGGGAATTTTCTCTCAATAAATAGTAGCATCACTATATTCTTCCACCTCCCAAACCCCGAAGTCCCAATCTTCTAACACAGTCTTGAGTTGAGTGTGATAAGAGATTCTGCGTTGTTTGGTTTTGTATTATGTAAATAGATATAACTATAAAATTGCACATTTTATCTCATTTGCTCAACTATTAAGATTCAGTGAAACTCAGTTAAGTGTCTCCATTAGGATCTGTGGGAATATGGTAATGAAGGTAGTGGTAATTGTGTGATATTATATGACCAGCACTTGCTATCTTTTGTCTCTTTTACAAAGTGCTTTGCTATTTTAACTAGACTGGATTGCCTGCCATGCAAATAAAAGTTGGTTGACATTTGGCAGGTGACTGACCCTTTTTCCACAGGAGTGACTTCTCCAGAGATGGCATAAGAAATAATCTTGAAGTAGGACTAGCAGTCTTGAAGGTGGGTAAGTGACACAGCTATTCCTAGGTTCTTATGAGCCTTTGCTAGTTAGTTGCAATTGAACATAAGTGGTTGATGATGGTGATGAGGAAGGTGGGCTCCCTTTCCACACTGATTTCTATCTTTCCCCTCAAGAAGTAGGACTGGTAGTTTGCAAGACATTGATATTCTAGAGTTCTTGGGCTAAGATTCTGGGTTCTTTCCAATAGGGTCTGAGGGAAAATGACAGTCAAGGTGATGTGGTGGTGGTTTGAATTATCTGCCTTCCAGATCTGCTTTGCATTATTATTCCTGTCTTTTGGTTATTTATTGCTTCAACTAAGTTGAAGAAACAGAGCCTGGAGAGTTTAAGTGATTTGCCCAGGTCACACAATTACTAAGAATCTGAGGGAGGATTTGAACATAAGTCTTACTGTCATATCATTGATTGTCACTGATTGCCTTGTCAATCACTTTACCCATTCTACTACCTAACTGCCTCTCAGTAATTCAGTTGATACACAAACAAATTAATACAAAGTATTAAGGGCAGGTTGGTGGCAAAATGCTAGCGGATTCAGCAAAGGTCTTTCCTAGTTTGTAGCCCTTATACCAAACCATTAAGGGAGATCAGGATTCCAAGAGCTAGGAGTGAGGACAAAAAGGTTTTCCAGGTATGAGGGATACTATGTGCAAAGGCATAGAAATGAGAAATAAAATATAGTGTGTGGAAAACAACAAGTTAATTAGTTTGTTGGAAACATATATCCAATAGAATAATGGGAAAACATTCTGGGAAATTAGGTTGGAGCCAGATAATGAAAGTCTTTAAAAGGTAAATTAAAATGCTTGTATTTAATTCTAGAGGCAAGAGGGCATATTCTTGAACAGGGACATGGCCCAAGCAAGCATGTTAAAAGCCTTATTTTTAAAAAAAATCCCTTTGGCATCTGTGTGGAATTTAGGGTTGGAGGAGAGAGACTGGAGGCCGAGAGACCAATCAGAAGTGGGATGAAGAAAAGAGGACCTGATCTGGGGTGATGTTTTGTGAGTAGAGAGAAAGGAAGATATAAGAACAATACCTTAGAAGTGATGTTGATAGATCTGGCAATGGATTGGTTATGAGAGTGAGAGAATGATAATCCTTTAATTAGTACATAATTAAAAAAAACCTGATATTTTTCATCCTTTAAAAAATCAGAGTAGTTGCAAACATTTTTAAGAGGGAAAGAGAGAGAGAGAGAGAGAGAGAGAGAGAGAGAGAGAGAGAGAGAGAGATGATAGATAGAGATAGAGATAGAGATAGAGATAGATAGATAGATAGATAGATAGAGATAACATATATATATGTTTTAAGATGTGAGTAGCACCTAATGATGATGATGTTGGTTGGTTATTTTAGAAGAAAACCATGACATCAGGGAGGTAATACTATGACAAGCAGTAAACTGGATTTGAGTGAAGGCTACCATGCTAAGTCACCAGTCTCATTTTCTCCTCCAGAGCCTTCTGGATCCAGTAATCAGATATGAATCAGGATGACTGGAGATGACCCTAAATGCAAAGCAGAGTTAAGTGACTTGCCTAAGGTCACACAGCTAGAGAATGTCAAGTTTCTGAGGCCAGATTTGAATTTAGATCCTCCTTATTCCAGAGTCAGAGCTCTATTCACTCATCAACTAGTTGCCCTAGCACCCATCCACATGGAAACAGCAATTATCATCCAGAGCAAGAAAATTTTCATCAATCTTTCTATATCATGAAAATATTGCAGTCAGTAACCTCTCCTATCTACTGTCTGAGAATATTGGAAAAGCTAATAAACAAGTTGGAAATGCTTAACTTTAATAGTTAGAGTCATAAGGTTAAATACTATATTTCAATTTAATTCAGGAAGCATTTATATTCTGTGCCAATGACATACCATAAATTAAACTAGGTTCCAGGAATATAAAGACAAAACCAATCCCTGCACTCAGAAAGTTGATATAATATTACAATGTACTTATAAATGCATATACTTATGCATGTATGAGCACATATATGCAAGTAGGTATAAGAAGAGGGTTAGAGTTAGGACACTTCCAATGAAAGGAGGCCATGCCCAGTGAGACATATCTCCAAGCCTTGACTAAAGGACTCTTGCAAAGGTTCCTGGTTGATCCCCTGTTTCCTGATATGAGGGCTTGGGTCAAAGATGACTGTAATCTGAGACAAGAAGAGTCATTGACTTGGTAGTCTTTAAAAGAATCTGAGGAGAGACTGAGGAGCTGGCAGGATTGATTATCAAATAAAAATAAAGTCAGAATTGAAGGGGAAAAATAGAAGTCTAGTACTGCATAAACATCAGAAGGATAAAGACTGAGAAAAGACCATTATGTTTGGCATTTTAGAGATTATTGGCGATTGAAAATAGGATTCTTGTTTGAGTAATGAGGTCAGAAGTCAGATTTTTCTAAGAGTTTAGAAGATAAAGAAAAGAACATGGATCAATTATAGACCACTTTTTCAAAGTGTTTGACTAAGAAAGGAAGTAGAAATGCTTCAAAATAGTTAATGACAATGGTTAAATATCATGAACTTTGTCATTTTTGTAGAGACTGAAGTAAATGAGGAAATAGTTGGAGGTAATGTTATGAAATGAAGAGAAAGGGGGAAAAAACTCCAAGAGCATCAATTTTTTTTCCATAAAGTAAGAGGCAAGTTGACACCCTGGAGATTAAGAGGTGATATGAGAAGTTTGAGGAGAGAAGAAAAGGCTTGGTATAGCTTCTGTGGTGAAAGAGATAGAAAATCAATTAAAGAGTGAAAAAATTGCCTTGCTCCTATGAAGACCCAGTTGAGATTAAACACACATCTATGGTAGATTTCAGTTAGTTCTGCCAGCTCTGTCCAATAGCAAATGAATAATGGTAGAAAAGGTATAGCCAAAGCCAAAGTTCACTATGAACTTTGAGAAAGGCAATCTGATAAGGAACTTAAGGTCCACAAATTTTGAGTCATTTCTCCCAAAATCATAAAGTGTTTGAACCCAGATGCTTTAATTCCTAATCCAGTCTGTACTCTAAATGTTCTGTCTCCAGTGACAATATTTGGAGCATCTTAACAACCAGATTCAAATGAGTCCATTTGTTTTCCACTTTCAAAAAGTTTAAAAATATCACACAAGCATAACCTAGTTGCCTCCTGAGTGCAATAATGAAATCTGTTCAAATTTATATCATTACAAAGAACTGTCAAAAATAGCAGAACAATATAGAATCAGGGAATCTAAAGCTTGAAGAAACCTTCAAAACCAGCTATTCCAAACATTTCATTTTATAGAGGAGAAAACTGAGGTTTAAATAGCTCAAATGATTTGCCCAAAGGTCACACAGAAAGAAAATAGAAAAGGTATGATTTGAACTCATTGTTTTACACTAAACCCCATGGTATTTTCCACTGTAACTTTTTATATTTCCTAATGAGGCTTTAGTTCCTGATCTATTGTTCTTAAACAAATGGAAAAATTTCCAGCAAGTGGTATAGAATCAAGCAGCAAAGGAAAAGTCCCCAA
The DNA here is from genome assembly GCF_037893015.1 of Macrotis lagotis. Taxonomy (NCBI): domain Eukaryota; kingdom Metazoa; phylum Chordata; class Mammalia; order Peramelemorphia; family Peramelidae; genus Macrotis; species Macrotis lagotis. Next base: position 178,336,454 of record NC_133659.1, on the reverse strand, counting down.
CACTAACCAGGTTTTCATAGTCAGAAGCTGAGGCAGAGTTTAAAAATTGATTCTGTCTTGAATTTTATGAGCTTGGGGTGATTTTCCTTCCCTTTTTTTCCCCATGAAATCAGACCTTTTCGAAGCAGCTTCTGCACATACCGTTTAAATATTCAACATCATCACTCTCCAAACTTTCAAGCCTGCAGGGCCTGTTATGAAAAAGTCAAGACAAGAGAAGAGGAAAAAATGTCCTGGAAGCAAGTGCTTTAAGGTATAGGAAAACTTGAAAAAGGATATGGAAGCAAAGGGTGGGGGGGGTGGGGCTTTAGAGAATAGAGAACAGAGGGGCCAGGGCTGAAACTATCCTGCAAATCAGAGGCAGTGAAAGGAAGGTATTCTCAAACCACAGACATTCAAGATAGAGAGAGAGCAGGTACTAGAGGCAGGAGTGTTAAGGTATGGTTGTTTGTGCACAGTGTGTGTGTGTGTGTGTGTGTGTGTGTGTGTGTGTGTGTGTGTGTGTGTGTGTGTGAAAGAGACAAAGACAGGAAAAAGCAAGGTAAGAGAAAGGAAGAGGAAATATAGAGGGAAAGGAGAGGACAGAAGAGGACAGGACAGGAGGAAGCAGCAAGGTAGGAACAAGATAGATATATGTCTGAAAAACTCTACCGGACCTGAACTCTATAGTTCTAGTAAAAAAAAAATGCCATTAATTTAAGGTTTTTTTATTTGTTTGAATTTTATTTTTAATGAATCTCAAGACCATTTAAAATTTTTTAGACTTTAAATTCAAATAGTTTCATTGCCTTCTAGAGGCTCAATTTCTACTTAGAAATAGGTCCCAAGTGGAAGACCCAGAAGATTTGTTATTGGTCCTGTGCTAGTGATTTGGATAAATGGCATGTCTGTCAAATTTGGAGATTACAAAAGGATAAGTAAGGAATGTGATGTATGACAGAACCAAAATGTAAAACAATCTCAACAATTTAGAATATTGAGTCATAATCTATAACCACAACACCTAATAGGGACAAAGGAGATTTATACATATGTTGATATATATATATATATATATATATATATCAATATATCAATATATATTATATATTAAATACCCCAAATCAACTGCTTATAATTGATGTGCTTAGAGAACGGTTTCTCTGAAAAAGCCCTGGGGCTTTTTTTAGTAGACTGTGATTCAAAGTAAGTCAACAGTATAATATAACAGTCAAGAAACTAACAAAATCTTAGATGTTAAGAGAAGCATAGTATGCAAGAATAAGAAAGTGGTCATCCCAATATACTCTACTCTGGAAGAAGGAGAAAGGTAGATAGAGTTCTGGACTTGGAGTCAGAAAGACATGACTCCAAATCATGCCTCAGACAGTTTTACTAGCTGTGTGATTCTAGGCAATTCACTTAATCTTTGCCTGCCTAAGTTTCCTCAACTGTAAAATGGGGATCATAATAACACCTACCTCTTAGAGTTATGAGGATCAAATTGAATAATATTTATAAAGTATTTAGCACAGTGCCTAACTTGTAAGCACTTAATAAATTCTTTTTCTCTTCCCCATTAATAATACCACATCTGGAGTGTTTTGTCTAATTAAGCATATCACATTTTAGGAAAGATTTGAGAGTATCCAAAGCAAGATAGTGACATTCTTCTATATCATGCCATAGGAGAATCAACTAAGGAAAATAAAGTTTTTTAACTTGGAAAAGAGAAGACTTAGGCCCTAAGTCAGATGTCTTCAAATATTTATGAAGAACTTTTTACATGGAGGATGACTTCTAGCTTGATTACAGAGGGCAGAAAGAACTAGGAGCAATGGATGAATCTGGGCTTTCAAGTTAATGTCTAACAAGTAGCCCTGATTTTTAAAAATGCCTTCATGATGCTCTCTTCAAAAAAAACATTCATGATATTTTTAAGTTTAATCAGCTGCTTTATTAAAATTTTTCCCATCATTTTTTTATTCTAACCAATCAACAGAAGAACAAATCAAACCCTAATTTGTAGCATTTGCTGATTTCTGAAGTATAAATGATCACAGAAAATACAATTGGCTCTTCTGAGCCATTTCAAGTCAGTTCCAGGTCAATCTTAAATGGAAGTTTCACAGAGGCTAACTTAGGTTTGAAGCTAGGAAAATCTAATGGAAAATTAGATTAGTTATCATCATGGATGGTGATAAATAGAATTTTTGCACCTGAGAAGATGGAGGGGAATATTGTATCAGAAAAAGCATCTCACCTGGGATGGATCCACAGGGAAAGAATTGTACCTTGAAACACAGTGTTTCTTTGTTTCTGGGAGGCCTTCAAGGTCAGTAATGGGGTGTAGCTGCTCAGAAGGATTGGCTTCTGTTCATTAAAGCTAAACTAGTGGGGGAAGAATTTGTCAGAGGCAGACATTTAAAGCAGGGAGGAAATGTCCCCCAGAATGGGCTTTTGGTGGCTTCTCAACCTAGAACAAAATTCTATTGCTGCAACCTGTGTATTTTCATGAGAGCTGTTCAAAAGTTGACCAAATTACCTTAAAAGGGAGAGGTTTCACCCTCATTTGAGGCCTTCAAACAAAAGCTGAATGACCACTCTTTTTCTTTATGTTTTTGTTTGTTTTTACATTTTGATTTATTATTTGTTATTAACATTCTTTTCTTTTTAAATTTTGATTTCCAAATTCTTTTTCCTTCTCACCCCCTGCCATGCCCACTGAGAAGGCAAGCAAGAGGATATTAATTAAACATGTGAAACCATGCAGAACATAATTCCATTCTTAAAAAAAGAAAAAGAAAATAGAGAGTGAGAAAATGATATTTCAATTTGTTCTCAGATTTCATCAGTTCTTTCTCTAGAGATGGAAAGAATTTTTTTCATCCTGAGTCCTTTGGAATTTTCTTGGATCATTCTATTGATCCTTCACAAGTTAATCATCGCAGCACCATTATTGTTACTGTGCACAATGATCTCCTAGTTATTCTGACTTCACTTTGCATCAGTTCAGTTAGATTTGCTTCTTAAAATACATAAGGACTACATCACAATCATGTATGCTACAATTTGTTCAGCCATTCACCAAATGACAAACATTCTATCAATTTCCAATTCTTTGCCACCACTAAAAGAGCTATTACAAATATTTTTTGTATAATGAAATCTATTGATTTTTTTCTTTGATCTCTTTGAAATTCAGATCTAGAATTGGTATTATTAGGACAAGGGTCATGCACAATTTTATAGCCCTTTGGGAATCCTGTTCTCCAGAACTAATGGTCCTGTGCCCTACTCCATTGTTCACTATTCCTGTTCATTAGTATACTGATTTTTTCCTCACTACCTCCAGCATTTATCATTTCTGAAAGACATGAAAAGGTACTTCAGAATTATTTTAATTTGGCTTCCTCTAATGAATAGTGATTTAGAACATTCATTTTATATGATTATAGATAGCTTTGATTTTTTCTTCTGAAAGCTGCCTATTTGTATCCTTTAACCATTTAACAATTGAGAAATGACTCATTTTTATAAATTTTACTCATTTCCATAATATATATATATATATTTGAGAAATGTGGCCTTTATCAAAAAAATTTCCTGTAAATGTTTTTTACATAACTTCATTGTCCATGGTAACTTTTAGCTTAGTTTAGTTTCCCCAATATCTCTTTTAATTATGCTGGTTTTTGTTTTTTCTTTGTCGTAGATCATTATTGTTATGTTGCCTTTTTTACATCAATTGAAGCATATTGAATATTCTTCCAACCCTTTATTTTAACTCTATGTGTGTATCTTTCTGTTTCAAGTATCTCCTGTAAAAATATACAGTTGGATTTAGGTTTCTAATCCATTCTACTATCTGCTTCCATTCTGTGGATGAACTCATCCCATTCACATTCACAGTTAAAATTACTGTCTATTATTTCTCCATCCTATTTTCTTCTACTTCTTCCTCTTCTTCTTCTTTCTCTTTTTGTCTTGACCCTCCTCAAAAGTCTATTTCACTTCTAACCTCCTTTAATCTATCCTCCCTTTTATCATTTCTCTCTTTTTTCTTATCCTTTTTCCTTCCTAGTTCCCTTTTGTGTAAGTTACATTTCTATACTCAACAGAATGTGTCAAACATTCTTCCCTCTTTAAATCAATTCTGAGAAAAGTAAAGTTCAAGAATCAACCCCCCATCTTCCTCTCCTTTATAAAAGATCATTTTTCCATATTCTTTTATGGGATAAAATGTTCCCCATTTTTCCCTTTCCTTTCCTTCTCTTAGTGCATAACTTGTTCTCAGTCCTTCAGATTTTTTAAGATAATTTCAATATAATCAACTCAAAACTATACTTATGATTGTGTAAATTTCTTTTAATTGTCCTAATAATGATAAAATTCTTAGGATTTTTCATGTATAATCTTCCCAAATAGAAATACAAATAATTTAACTTTTAAGACCCTTGTGATTACTTCTTTTTATACTTCTCTTGAGCCCTTGCATTTGAAAGTCAAAATTTCTATCCAACTCTGATCTTTTTGTCAGGAATGCTTGATACTCTTCCATTTCATTAAATATTCATTTTTCTGATGGTTTAGACTCAGTTTTGCTGAACTGATGATTCTTGGTTGTAATTCTAGCTTCTAGGTCTTCTAAAATATCATATTTCAAGCCCTCAGTTCTTTAAGTCATGTGACCCTGACTGTGACTCCACAATATTTGAATTGTTTCTTGTTGCTTGCAATATTTTCTCTTTGACCTGGGATTTCTGGAATTTGACTATAACATAACTGGGAGTTTTCATTTTGTTTTGTTTCTTAAAAATGAAAAGTTAGAAAAAATTGAAATAGCTCAGCAGAAAAGCAACTAATGTAGAAAATAGATTGAGGAGAGATAATTTAAGAACTACTGGACTGTCTGAAATTCATGATCAAAGAAAGAGCCCAAATATTATATTTCAAGAAATTATCATGGAAAACTGCATTAATAGTTTAAATCCAGAGAATAAAATAGAATTTGAAAGAATCCATTAATCACCTCCTGAAAGAGGTTCCAAAATGAAAACTCCTGGGAATATCATAGCCAAATTCCAGAAATCCCAGGTCAAAGACAAAATACTGTATGACCAGAAAGAAACCATTCAAATAAAGTTGGCAATTGAGTTGCAATCAACACCAGATATACCTAGGGTCAGCAAAGGGTCCCCCCAATCTCTTTCTGACCTGTTGTCTGACTCCCTTATTGTTTATGGGCAGAGAGACACTAAAGCTGCTGCTGCTACTGCTATTGTTTCCTGCAGCAACATATGTGGTCTCAGGAGAGGTATCTACCCTAGTTTCCACAAACTTCTATTGTCAACTCTTAAGTTTTCTTATGACAGAAAAAAAGTCTCACCCCAATTTTTTTTATTAATTCATCTGCTCCACAATTTGATTTGATTTCCTATTTTAAAGCTGTTCTAGAGAGTAATGTTGGGAGAATTTATTTGAGTGATGACCCCTAATTTTGTGACTTCTTAAAGATGTCCTAGAGAGAGGAAATTTGGTCAGGTGTGGAATGGATTGAATGACCACTGATTTAACCTCTAAGAATCTCTGATTCTGGTTGAGTAGTTTTATTGATAAGTGTACTGTCTTACATTGGTTTGTTTATTTGATATTCAACAGAAATTCCTTGTGAAGTACTGCTTGTAGAGTCAAAGCTAGAGGAGACCCTTGTACCTCCCCTAATTCAAACCTTTCATTTTATAGATGAGAAAATTGAGATCTACAAGGTTAAATGACTTGCCCAATGATACACAGTCACTTAGCAGCTGTATCTGAGATTCACCTGTGAGTTCAAAAAGCATCACTTCAAAAGCACAAGCTTCCTCTTAACTTATGGGTAGGCAAATAAAAGTAGCAGGAACTATATATATATGCAACCTTTTAAGCAAGCAAGTGATTTATAACTTCAAAAATGATGAGATGAACCCTGAATAAAGAAAAAGGTAAATGTTTATACGTGTATAACAAAAAGGGTGGGATGGAGAGAGGAACTGGGATAGGAAAGATGCAATTTTCTTTCAAAGGCTCATTAATTCCTCTTGTCAGACTCCCCCCCTCCACCAGCCCTCCTACCCCTCAAGAGGTTTCCCATTTCTGGAAAGATTGGGTTTTTTCCCTCTTCCATATGCATGATTGCACAGACTCCAAGCAACTTTAAGACAACAACACACACATTGAGGGGGAAACAATGTGCTTGTATGTAGAAACTGAAGGCTGTTTCAGAATACATTCCCTGAGAAAACTGTCACACTTTCTCCATTTCTATTGTCTGGGTTAATGCCAGTCCTGCCAGAAGCTGAGTTGGCACCTGACATTTTGGAGCAAGGACTGCCAAGGGTTTGAATTTGATGGTAATAATGCCAGTGTCAACCTTGTAAGGCACTAACACTGAACAGAAAAATGTACCAGGCTTTAATGGGGGTCACAGAGTAATTTTCTCATTGCTTTTGACTAGCACAAAAATAATTTCTTTAATCCCCATGAAGCTACTTGGGCTCTGCATTTATAAATTGTACCCTCCCCACAATCCCCTTTTCCTACAAGGAATGTCAGATGAAGCTTTCTTATATTATTTTTTCACTAAACAAAGCAATGTTAAAATTCCTTACCCTGCCTCTTTCTCTGGTCCCCAGCAGGAGATAGTTCTTTCTTTGTCTTGGTATCTGAATGTCGTCAGATCTGCTGATCTGCCCTAACAAATAGCAGGATGGTCAAATAGTCAGGAAGACCAGTGACTCTAAGCAACTCACTTAAGCTCTCTAGCTTCATCTAGTCATCTATAAAATAAATATAATGAAAATAATTATCTAACAGAATTATTATGAGGATAACAAATGGAAAATGTTTTTCAAATGTTAATATCTCCAAAAATACTAGCTCTATCATTCTGGCAATAAAGCTATCCATACACTCCTGCAACTATCTATTTCTAAAATACTTTCTGAAATGCTTAATTGAATTCTGGTGGTAAGAGCAATGTGTTTTCTCCAAATTACAAAAGACAGAAAATAAGTATTTAATAAACATTAATTAATTGAATAAGCATTAAGTTATCATCTAATATGTTTCTTAGGCAGCTAGTTGGCACATTTAATAGACTTATCTGCAAATTCAAATTCAGTTTCAGATACTTTTCATTGTGTGACCCTGAACAAGTCACTTAACTCAGTTTCCTAATTTGTAAAATAAACTGAAAAAGAAAATGACAAGCCATTACAGTATCTTTGCCAAGAAAATCACAAATGGGGTCATGAAGAGTCAGACATGACTAAAAACAACTAAACAATAAAAATGCCAGCCAATGGAATCATAGAAACAAGAATAAAATAATCTTTGCCTTCAACAAGCTAATATTTTATAAGCAAGAATAAGTAACATAAATAGAAAAACAAGAACAAATGCTTCCTGCCAAAAAAAAAAAACAAGAACCAAAACTCTGTATAGAATAAGGAAAGAGGAAACACAGTAGTTTAGGTTTGGAGTTCACCCAAAACATTATAAATATCACAGCATTCATGTATGTCCTAATATTAGCAGGCATGATATAAAAATCAAATTTAGAATACTGATCAGTTGGAGATGGCAATATATTCTTTACTTTAAAAAAATCTTAAGATTTCTTTAAAATAACAAGCTTCCTTGGTGGTTGTAAAATAATATTTGATTACCATTTCAGTTTAAAAACATTTTTCATAAGTATATCTAATACACACCTTAGAAGCAGCACTCACCTGTATTGAACCAGATCAATTTGTTTCCCCTCACTAAGGAACAAAGGATAACCAGTAGGAGAGTAATGGAAAATTATTGACATTGGATTTAGAATTGGAAGAAAACACATGGTCTTTTTGAGATTTTTTTTCCTCATTATTATTTTATCACCTTAAATTCTTTTGCCTTCTCAAAATCATTCAGACAATATGTAGGTTGTGTCTTTAGGAAAATAAAATAACAGATACTTATCCAACCCACATTAATATGCTTGTTTTGTCCTAAACTCATGAAAATAAATATTTCAATTCTTAGACATTCATCACTATGAAAAAGTATTCGACTTTCTGCTATTTGGTCTGATTCTACATTGAATACCCTGCTTATGTCTGAATGTTGTAAAGAAATGATAGCAATTTTTCTCATGCTTAAAATTCCAGTTACTTTCTTTTATGCTCAGTTTTATAGGATATATAATTTCTAGGAATCAGTTTCCTTTGCACTTAAGAATATCACATTCCAGGGGCAGCTAGGTGGCGCAGTGGATAGAGCACGGGCCCTGAAGTCAGGAGTACCTGAGTTCAAATCCAGCCTCAGACACTTAATAATAATTACCTAGCTGTGTGGCCTTGGGCAAGCCACTTAACTCCATTTGCCTTGAAAAAACTAAAAAAAAAAAAAAAAAAAAAAGAATATCACATTCCAATATTTCATTTGATTTTTTTGGTAAAAACATAGTAATCCTATGATATTCTAATTGGTTCTCCTCAGAATATGTGGGTTTCTTTTTTTAATGTCTCCAAAACTTTGTACCCTCATGTTTTAGTAATGAAACATGACAATAATGTTTCTTTGTGGTTTAAACTTAGAGTTCATGTTGCTATTCTGTGGATTTTCTCAATCTTAGTTTTGTTGTTTGCTTCTAATATTTAGCAACATCAATGAATTATTTCTTGGGGTATGGTTCTCTAATTTTCTTTTTTTAAGATTTTTTCTAGAAAGTACATAATCCTTCAAATATTTCTTCATATCTGTCTTTCAAATTTAATAGTCTTATTTATAGATATCTCATCTATTCTCTTAATCTTCTTTTAAAATTTTCATTCCATTATTTTTCCTTCTGCCTCTTCATTTTTGCATTTCAAATCTATTTTTAAGAGAATCTATAATTATTAATAATGTTTTTGTTGTTGTTTTCCTAACTTCTCTAGTCTGATTAGAATTGCTAGTTTCTACTTTGGAGACCTTTAATTTCATGTCATTATGTCTTTGATAGTTTGACTTAATTCTTTGAACTATTCTGGTTCTTATTGGAATTACTTCATTGATGTTTTCAAGGGGAACTTGCTGATTTGTTCTACTATCTTAATCTTCCTCAGAAGATTTTGACTCATTTTCCTGTGTTGCAAAGTACTTTGCCATGAAGTTGGTAGCTTTCTTTAAATGATTGAGTTTTTATTTCTCCCCCTCAATCAGATTTTGTCTATTTCAATCAATTATTCTTCCAAATTTTCTTTGGTGCCCAATCAGAAAATGAATTTGCCACTAATCCTTTCCTTTCAAAAGATTGAACACTATTATAAACCCCTTCTACCTCTTGCCAGATTACCAGCTCATGCTACTTCAACTCTATTCTTTCAGATCCCTAGGATTATGGGAAGCCTATTTCCCTTAAGGAATGATGGTGACCAGATGGGACACTGTTACAAGGAAACCCTGAGTAGTTATTGAAATTGGATCTATATCCTGACTTTAGCAGTTATAATATTGCATACTTCTCTGTCCTCTATGAAATGACTTGTTTTAAGTCTATTATCTGACTTCCAAGGGTTGTTCATGAAGGAATTAGAAAAAAAATCCCTAGGAAACTAATGAAAAGAATGTTTCCAGAAGTCTTTGCAATTGTCACTTCTTCATCTTTCTTTCATTCTTTCTACTAGTTCTATTAATTAACTTTATTTAGCACTTTGTTTCTCTTCTCCTCAATCCTCTACTTGCTCCCCTTCTTTTCAGGTCTTAGAATTGGTTTGAGTCAGGAACCATAAGTCATCCTAGACTCTCCCTGAGAAACTGCAAAGGGGTTGATTCCAAAAGTTCAATGCCTAAAATTACAGGAGCAACAAGAGTCTCAGAATGCCCTAGCCCCAAAACAATGATATCCAGACACAGAAGCTGCTAACAGTGGAGATCTCCATCTACCCGAGAAGAAGTTATTCTACCTCCTCCCCCAACCAAAACTATAAAATGGTGAAGTTGGCTACCTAAAACTTCAGAAACCACGAAGAAACCCCAGCATCACCCAGAGCCAGGGCAGAAGCAATGGGAACTAGAAGACATCCTCATTAGTAGTAACACCTAATGTGATGAGTTAATGAGTTGTTTTTTTCTGAAAGAATTATGACATGTTGGATGCTGTCATTTATATTTTTTTCTTATATTTGCAGCATTTCTGAATCTGGAACTCTTCAGTTGTATTATTTGGTAATGTGGTGAAAGGTAGAAGGAAGATGTGCCCTTAGGAAACCTCTTGCTCACTTTGTCATCTTCATGCTCATGTATTTTGTGGATTGAAAAACCAGCATCAAAATATTATGGTTTTCAACATATCATAATAATAGCATCTTGAATCCTTCTCTTCTTTGCTCTATGGCTCTGTCTTTGTCTTTCTTTTAATCTCCTTAATGTACTATAATTATGTCTTCAGTGTGGGTCAATTATCTCAGAACAGGGAAAAAAAATTACCATCATTATCTCAGATTATTCTTCCATTTCTTTGATCCTATTTCGTTAGGCTACCAAAAAATGTGGTTTTCATTTCAGCCCTTCTCTTCAATGTTTGCCTTGTTGGCTGAGCAGAGATGCAGAAGAAAATCATTTACCTGTCATTTACAGAATTATTCCTTCCTTTCCTTCCATTCCCCAGCCTGGTTTGGCACTAAGCCCATTATCTTCGTTTGTGCAAATGATCTTATTACCAACTAGCTCTCAGCCAACACCTGTTTTCTAGTTGGGGTGCCCCTTTAATCTTTTTTTTCTACAGAACTAAATTTGCTAAATCCAAATTAGCATACAAAGCCATTCAAATAGCATTAGTATCTAAAAGAGCTATTACATCCTATTGTCAATAACCCTGAGATAAATGAATCCCCAGGAGTAGATCTGGGAAAATTAAAAAGGTCGGTTTTAGCAGTGATTTATGAACTATGAAGGGCTACCATGGCCTCTTCTACTTTTGTCTGAATTAAATAAATTAACACTTCTTTTATATATCTCTTTATGCAAATTGATCAGGATGGGGTGAGAAAAAAAGGAACATCAAGGAAACAATTTTCAAAGAGTAAGAGTTCTCAAAACTTCAGGGCTAAACCCTCAGTTCAATGAAATTTAGTTTTTAATTGGCATGGAAGGAGAAGGATAATGGCAAAGAAACTGTCCCAAAGTCAAGAAGATCAGGATTCAAATCCTTCCTCTAACACTATCTAGCTGTGTGACCCAGGGCAAGTCACTTAACCTTTCTCAATTTCAGAATCCTCATCATGTTAAAATGAGGATGTTGATAGGCAGGTTAATAACCAGTTTTTAAGTGCTTTAGATGCACAGGAACTTACCTCACAGGGCTGTTGTTAGGATCAAAGGAGAATGAACATAATGTATAAATGAATATACACGCATATGTTTGCATTTAATATGCATGTATATTACATACATGGACATATAATCTCTTTTAGACATGTATGCATGTATATACATATAAAGCACTCTATAAATACTAGCAATCACATGTAAAGTGCTTTGCAAAATATAGAGCATTATATAAACGTAATTTTATAATTTAAGATTTGCAAAACTATATATGTTATCTCATTTTATTCCCCACCAGCAGCCACCAAAGTAGGTACTATTATTATTTTTTAAAATATATCATATCAAAATATATCATATTTTATGTTATATTCAATTTATGTCAGTCAATTCATTATCTTTACCCAAAGCTTTCTCTTCTCCTAGCTCCTGTACTAGAGGATAATAACATCTCCCCAGTCCCACAGGCTTGAAACCTAGAAACTATCCTTGGCTTCTCACTATCTCTAAGAAACCCCAATACCCTATCCATCATCAATACCCATTGATTTTACCTGTATAACATCTCCGAAATGCCTCCATTTTCCTTGGATGCTGCTACCACTTTAATGCAGGTCATCATCACCTCAGGATTGGATAATTGCAACAATCTGCTAGTAGATCTGCCTGACTCAAGACTCTCCCCAGTACAGTTCATCTTCTGTTCAGCCACCAAAGTTGTTTTCTCAAAAATACAGGCATCTATGACCATGTCATTCCCCTACTTAATAAATTCCAGGGGCAACTAAGTGGCACAATGGATAGAGCATCAGCCCTGAAATCAGGAGGACTTGAGTTCAAATATGACCTCAGACACCTAGCTGTGTGAAACTGGGTAAGTCACTTAACCCCACTTCCTTGCAAAAAAATAAAATAATAACTTCCAGTAGGTACCTCTCACCTCCAGGATTAAATACTAAATGCTCTGATGATCATTCAAAGTTGTTCATACCTTTACAGGTTTTTTTTACACCTTCAAACCCAACATATAGTTTTTGATTCAATGACACTAACCTCCTGTCCATTCTCTCTTTCAATTGCAAGACTTTTCTCTGTTGTTCCCCATGCCCCTATGTCCCTCTATTTCTCTTTTGTTCAACTACTTACTTCTTTGCCTTCTGTTAAGTCCCAACTAAAATCCCACAATATATAGGAATCCTTTTCTTCTTCATTCCAATGCCTTCTCTTTGTCAATAATTTTCTAATTTTTCTGTATATGACTTGTTTTCATATATTTGCTTGCATATTTAGCTTGTAAGGTCCTTGAGGGTAGAGCTCTCTTTTATCTCTTTTTATATCCCCAGGATTTAGCATAGTTCCTGGAACATGGTAGGTACTTAATAAATGTTTATTGATTGTTCAATGAGGACTTTGAAGCCGAGAAAGATTAAATTACTTGCCCAGCCAGGGAGATATAGACCCAAAACTAACTGGAAACTGAATAATTTCATTTTAAAGAATGAGTGGATCAAACAATAAATTATAGAAAGAATTATTTTATCCTAGATAATGACAATAATGAAACAACATACCAAAACCTATGGGATTAACTCAAAGCGGCTGTTAGGGGGATATATTGTATCTTTAAATGCTTACATAATTAAATTAGAGAAAGAGGAAATCAATTAACCAAATATGCAACTAAAATATTAGAGAAACAACAAATTAAAAACCCCCAATTAAATACCAAATTAGAAATTCTAAAAATTAAAGGAGAAATTAATAAAATCAAAAGCCCAAAACTATTGAATTAATAAATAAAACCAAGAGTTGGCTTTATAAAAAAAAACAATAAAATTGATGAACCTCTGGTCAATTTGATTAAAAAAAGAAAGAAGAAAATCAAATTACTAGTATCAAATGAAAAAGGTTAATTTACCACCAATGAGGAAAAAAATTAAAGTAATAATTCAGAATTATTTTTCCCAACTCTATGCCAATAAATTTGACAATCTAAGTGAAATGGATGAGTATTTGCAAAAATATAAGTTGCCCAGGTTAAATGAAGAGGAGGTTAAATATCTATACAACCCTACCTCAGAAAAAAGAAATTCAACAAGCCATCATTGAACTCCCTAAGAAAAAATCTACAGGGCCTGATGGGATTCACAAGTGAATTCTACCAAACACTTAAGGAATAATTGGTTCCAACTCTATATAAACTCTTTGGAAAAAATAGGGGAAGAAGGAACTCTGCCTAACTCTACGACACCAATATGGTGCTGATACCTCAACCAGGAAGAGTTAAAACAGAGAAAGAAAATTATAGACTTATCTCCCTGATGAATATATATATATATATGCAAAAAATATCTTAAATAAAATCTTAGCAAAACGATTACAAGAAGTTATCACTAGGATAATATATTATAACCAAGTAGAATTCATCCCAGGAATGCAAGGTTGGTTCAATATTAGTAAAATTGTTAGTATAATTAATTTATCAACAACAAACCTATAAGAAATTATATTATTATATCAATAGATGCTGAAAAAGCTTTTGACAAAATACAGCAACCATTCCTACTAAAAACACTAGAGAATGTAGGAATAAATGGACTGTTCCTTAGAATAATAAGAAGCATTTATCTGAAACCATCAACAAGCATTATATTCAATGGGGAGAGGCTAAAGGCATCCCCAATAAGATCAGGAGTGAAACAAGGATGCCCATTATCACCACTACTATTCAATACTGTATTAGAAATGTTAGCTTCAGCAATAAGAGAAGAAAAAGTAATTGAAGGAATTAGAATTGGGAAGGAAGAGACAAAACTCTCACTCTTTGAAGATGACATGATGGTCTACCTAGAGAATCCCAAGAAATCATCTAAAAAACTACTGGAAACAATTAGCAATTTTAGCAAAATTTCAGGATATAAAATAAATCCTCATAAATCCTCAACTTTTCTATTTATGACTAGCAAGATACAGCAGGAAGAGCTAGAAAGAGAAATCCCATTCAAAGTAACCTCAGACAATATAAAATACCCAAGAGTCTATTTGCCAAGGCAGACTCAGAAACTTTTTGAAAACAATTACAAAACACTTCTCACACAAATCAAATCAGATTTAAATAACTGGGCAAACATCAACTACTCATGGATAGGTCAAGCTAATATAATAAAAATGACAACTCTACCAAAACTAAACTAACTGTTCCAAAAAATTACTTTAATGAGTTAGAAAAAGTTGTAAGTAAATTCATATGGAGAACTAAAAAGTCAAGATTTTCCAGGGATTCAATGAAAATTGTGCAAAAGAAGGTGGCTTAGCCTTACCTGATATAAAATTATATTATAAAGCATCAGTCATCAAAACTCTCTGGTATTGGCTAAGAAATAGAGTAGTAGACCAATGGATTAGACTAGGTTCAATAGCAGGAAACAATTATAGTAATCTTCTGTTTGTTAAGCCCAAAGAGTCCAGTTCTTTGATAAAAACTGCTGTGAAAATTGGAAGTTAGTATGAAAGAAACTTAGATTAGGCCAATACCTCACAACCTATAGCAAGATACAATCCAAATGGATACAGGATTTAGACATAAAAAACAATATTATAAGCAAACTAGAAGATCAAGGACTAGTTTACCTGTCAGATCTGTGGAAAGGGAAGCAGTTTATGACCAAGGAAGAGATGGAGAACATCATTAAAAACAAACTAGATGCTTTTCATTACATTAAATTAAAGGGCTTTGCACAGATAAAACTACTGTAGCCAAGATCATAAGAAATGTAGTAAACTGGGAAACAATCTTTACAACTAATGTTTCTGACAAAGTATTCATTTCTAAAACATACAGAGAACTGAGACAAATTTTTCTTAAAAAAACCATTCCCCAATTGACAAATCATCAAAGGTATGCAAAGGCAATTTACAGATGAGGATATCAAAGCAATCCATAGTCATATGAAAAATTGCTCTAAATCATTACTTATTAGAGAAATGCAAATTAAAGCTTCTCTGAGGTACCACCTCACACCTCTCAGACTGGCCAATATGACCAGAAAGGACAATAATCATTGTTGGAAGGGTTGTGGGAAATCTAGGACACCATTACATTGTTGGTGGAGCTGTGAACTCATGCAACCTTTCTGGAGAGAAATTTGGAACTATGTCTAAAGGGCAATAAAAATGTGCATAACCTTTAATACAGAAATACTACTACTGGGTCTATAGACTGAAGAGATGATGAAAAAGGGTAAAAAACAATCACTTGTACAAAAATATTCATAGCAACCCTGTTTGTGGTGGCAAAGAATTAGAAATCAAGTAAATGTCCTTCATTTAGGGAACAGTTTAGCACACTGTGGTATATGTATGTCATGGAACACTTATTGTTCTATTAGAAACCAGGAGGAATGGCAATTCAGGGAAGCCTGGAGATATTTGCATGAACTGATGCTGAGTGAGTTGAGCAGAACCAGAAAAAACATTGTATACCCTATCAGCAACATGGGGGTGATGATCAACCTTGATGGACTCGCTTACTCCATTAGTACACCAATCAGGGACAATTTGGGGCTGTCTTTGATGGAGAATACCATCTGTATCCAGAGAAAGAACTGTGGAGTTTGAACAAATACCAAGGACTATTACCTTAAATTTAGGGTAAAAAAACCTGATATCTTATTGTCTGATCTTGCTAGCTCTTATACTTTATTTTTCTTCCTTAAGGATATGATTTCTCTCTCATCACATTCAATCTGGATCAGTGTATACCATGGAAACAATGTAAAGCCTGACAAATTGCCTTCTGTGGGGGGTGGAGGGAGGGAAGTAAGATTAGGGGAAAAATTGTAAAATTCAAAATAAATAAAATCTTTATAATTCACAGTCAAAAAATATTACTTGCCCAGGGTCACACAGCTAATTAATATATGAGGCAGAATTCAAAAATAAGGTTTCCCTAACTCTAAATTCCAATGCTTTAGTCACCATGTTACCTAGCTACTCCTTTTCCACTGACTCCTCCTTCTCTTCCTTCTCCAACTACTTATTGCAAAGAAAATAGCTAATGAATTACATAATAAATATTTAATATTTGTTGAATGACAATGGGATAGAAATAATACTACATACCTTACCTACTATTTATTTACACATGGTTGCAAGGACAAAATAAAAAATCTGTCAATACTTCCTACCATTTCTATAGCACTATCAGGTACCCAAAGCATTTTTCTTGCATCAAGGCTGAAGCTAGGAATTTTTCTTTCTCAGGATAATTGCTACAAACCAAAGCCAGCCCATGTAGCATGAAGCAAAATAATAAATTATAAAGGGTGACATAAATGCCATGTAATATTTTTCTCTCCATTGCCCCCCCAAAAAATCTGTGGTTGCTTTGATTTCAAAGTTCACTCAAGTGATACAAATCAAAATAATCCATCTGTATTGGCCTATCCTATGTGACCCTTGTCCATGTCCTCCCCAAATTTTACTACAGGTGATCAATCCAACATACTACGGGCTTTCCTTTCTTTATTCTGATGATAGAACTCTTATTATTCTATTATTCTTAGTGAACCTTTGCCCAGTGTTATATATTTCTCATAGATACTTGCACTATACCTGACTCATGTATGGAATTCTATGAAAGAAAGATATTCTTAATGCAAGCAATGCCTCCAATCACATTTAGATGATTCCCATCTGTTCAGAAGTACTGTACAATCCAGAAGCAGTGACCAAGTTTTAATAACAGCAATTTCCTCAAAATCATGTTGGCCTCATCATCATACGTAAATTAAAATCTTCACAACCCATGCCCCTCTTTTCAAAAAGCTTTGACCCTCTTGTGATTATTTTTTCCCCAAATTTCATTGACTTAGCTCTATGATAATGTGATAGGGAATGCAAGAAGAACTAGTAAATATATAACTGTTTAAGGTTAGCAAAGCACTTTACCTACATTAACTCATTTGAAATACAATTGTACTCCAAGGTAGATAACACATGTATTCATGCCCCCTATTTATAAGTGAACAAACTGGGTCTCAGAAAAGTTAATTAACTTGCCCAAAATCACAGTTTCTAAGTGTCAGAGGTTCTTTCTCCTTTATTACTGTATGTGATAAAATGGACTACATAAAGAGATATACTAGTATTTGATATGGCTATTTGAAGGAGAAAACTTTTTTTATTTTCAGTGTAAAAATTTCAAATATCTTGGAATTGAAGAAGTGGAATTGTCAATTAAAAAACAATATTTGTGATTCAGCATAATGGACTAAAATGAATTCTACATTTTTGGTGGAAATGGCATAGATTATTGGATTTGGAGTCAGGAAGACCCAAGTTCAAATTCTGCTACAGATACTCACTGTCTCTATGATCCTGACCAAGCCAACATCTCTTAGCATTGGTTTCTTTTCTATTAAATGGGCCTCCTAATAGTACCTACTTCCCAGAGTTGTTGTAAGAATAAATAAGCTGGAGCAACAAAAATGTGCATACCCTTTGACCCAGCAATACCACTACTGGGTCTATTCCCTGAAGAGATGATGGAAAAGGGTAAAAACATCACTTGTACAAAAATATTTATAGCAGTCCTGTTTGTGGTGGCAAAGAATTGGAAATCAAGTAAATGTTCTTCAATTGGGGAACAGCTTAGCAAACTGTGGTATATGTATGTCATGGAACACTATTGTTCTATTAGAAACCAGGAGGGATGGGATTTCAAGGAAGCCTGGAGGGATTTGCATGAATTGATGCTGAGTGAGATGAGCAGAACCAGAAAAACACTGTATACCCTAACAACAACATGGGGGTGATGTTCAATCCTGAAGTACTCGCTCATTCCATCAGTGCAACAATCGGGAACAATTTTGGGCTGTCTTCTAAGGAGAGTGCCATCTGTATCCAGATAAAGAGCCGTGGAATTTGAACAAAGTTCAAGGGCTATTCCCTTTAATTTAGAAAAAATAACAGATATCTTATTTTCTGATTTTGTTACCTCTTAGACTTGTCTCTTCCTTGAGGATATGATTTCTCTCTCGTCACACTCAATTTGGATCAATATACAACATGGAAACAAAGTAAAGACTGACAGATTGCTTTCCATGGCGGGGTGGGGGGAG
Source organism: Macrotis lagotis (assembly GCF_037893015.1). NCBI lineage: Eukaryota > Metazoa > Chordata > Mammalia > Peramelemorphia > Peramelidae > Macrotis > Macrotis lagotis. The sequence goes on along the minus strand of NC_133659.1, from coordinate 178,318,020 downwards.
GGAAGTAAGATTGGGGGGAAAATTACAAAACTCAAATAATATCTTTAATAAAAAAATTTTTAAAAAAGAATAAATGAGCTAACACTTTATAGACTTTAAAATGACATATAAAAGCTATGTTATGTCTATTTGAATTTTCTAGGTGAAAAAATTAAAACTGATAAAAACTTAAGATCCAAAAAATTAAAATTGATAACAAAAAACTTAAGATCCAAAAGAAAACAATGTTGTTTGGACCAGTTGTGACTAATACTATCTTTAAATCACCCATCCAGATCATAATGGGTTCAGCACAATCAATAAAGTTACAGCATGGTTTATAGCCATAAAAATTATGTGATTAGATAAGACTTTCAAAAGACTGTTTTGAAAATTTCAGGGAATATAAGATGGTAACAGGAAACTCACTTTATTATTAAATACCTTACTCCCTTTTGAATCAGTTCTGTTAGGAATTTTTTTTCATATTAAATTAACATGTTTTCCTTTCTTTTTGACTCAATGGTTTTCTAAATCTTTTAAAGTTGTAGAAATCTATGTTGTTTTTAAAATAGAATACTAGATCTGGCATTATATGACCTAGTCATTTCTATCATGCTCAATTTTCTGTGACCCCATTTGGGGTTTTCTGGGCAAAGAACTACTGGAGTGGTTTGTCATTCCCTCTTCATCTCATTTCACAGATGAAGAAACTAAGGCAAGCAGGATTAAGTTACCTGCCCAGGGTCATATAACTAGAAAAAGTCTGAGACCAGATTTGAACTCATGAAGATGAAACTTCTGAGTCCAGGTTTGGCACTCTATACTCTGTGACTCCACCTAGATATCTCTGTTATTGCCATTTGCGTCTCAGTTTCCTCTTCTATACAATGAGGGGATTGAAATAGATGAAGTCTAAGATCTTGCTTAGATCCTTATTTTGCATAACAGCTCCTTAAAAATGTAAATACAGAGAGATATTTCCCCTCTTTTCCACTCTAAATATCTTTATTTTCGCCAACTAATATTGTTTTTCTCACCAAAAAGCCCTTGTAAGGTGTCCATGGAAACATTATGAAAGATAAGAAGCAATCTTTGGGGTTTCATAAATTTGATAAGTTTAATGAGTTTGATAAGAATTTAATCCAAAGGGAAAAATACTGAGTTTGAACTCAAGTTTGGGCTGAATTCAGATCCCAGTTTAGCTACTTCCTATATACCAATAGACTCAAACTATTCCTTATAATGTATTAATCTCGGGGGTGGCTATATTGTGCAGTGGATAGAGCACCAGCCCTGGAGTCAGGAGGACCCAAATTCAAATCTGGCCTTAGACACTTAATCATTTCTTAGCTGTGTGGCCTTGGGCAAATCACTTAACCCCATTGCCTTGCCATAAACAAACAAACAAACAAATAAATAAATAGATAGATAGATGAATGAATGAATGAATGAATGAATGAATGAATGAATAAAATGTATTAATCTCTCTGGGCTTAATCCTCTCAATTTTAGAATGAAGGGATTAAATTAGATTAGGGGTCAACAAACTGCCTCAAAGGTCAAATATGGCCTATAAACAGTTTATATATGCCCCCAATAACTACCATTCTTAATTTGTATATATTATTCCCATATTATAGATGAGACTGAAAAATAAAATGAATTGCCTAAAGTCAAAAAACTAGTAAATGGGCTTTTAACCCACATCTCCTAACTCCAACTCTAATAGCCTGAAAATAGTGTGAATAACATGTACTTCATAGATATCCAGCAGAAGAACAGAGTTACCTGGGAAACAGGGAAACTGGGGTTAAATGAGTGAAGTTCATTACAATAGTACTTTATTAGGGACAATAGAAAGCAGTGGAAAGAGAATAGGGCATTTGCAGAGGATCTAAGTTATTACTATTAATTACTACTTTTATAAATTAGATCTAATTATTTTGCCTCTAATTGACTCAGTTTCCTCATCTACAAAATTCAAGATTAATATTTATATCCTATAAAGTTATTTTTTAGTAATGTATCTTAGATTCCATGATTTATGGGATCTGATACTGAACAAAGGGAGTAGAGTCAAGAGAATAATGTACACATCAACATTATGAGATAAACAACCTTTATGGACACAACTCCTCTTGACAGTCCAGAGAGTTTGGACTGGATTATGGATTATATTATCCCCAACCAGAGGAAGAAAAAAAAGCAAAACAAAACACACCAAAAAAACACCCCTACTGAATCTGATGAACACTTTATAAAAAGTATCTTTTACATATCTCTTTCCCTTAATCCTAATTCCTCATGCCAAATATTACTAATGTGTAAATATGTTTAACAAAATATATATGTAAAATGCTAGTCTTACTGTTCCCTACTGAAGGAAGAATGGAGGGAAATTTTGCAACTTGGAAATATGCATGCACAAATGGATGAAAATAAAAAATAAAATAAATAAAAAAGTAATACATCTTAGATCCCACTGTAATATCCTATAATATTACACTGGCAGGTTAGGTTTCCAAACAATCAGTAGACTTCTACTCCTGTATATCCTGGAAATATAATTTCAGAGTTTACCTAAACACAAAGAGACAGTAGTGACCATGTACTTAAAGCCATCATTGACTGGGAATGGAGACCCTGAGTGACTACTCTTCCCCCTTACCCAGTTTTGGGGTCAGATTAAAGAAATTCAAGCCAAAATGGGGGAAATGAACTTGCACTTGCTGTTGTGACTCAGCAACTCTTGAGTCATCAGTTCTTCTGGATCAGCAATCAATTAGAAGACCTAATTATTACACAAATAGTACGAGACATTCTCATAGTCTTAGGTCTGAAACCAGACAGAAATTATATGTGCATGTTTCAAGAACTGATCTGTAAAGCCAGTTTGCCCATAATCCTACCTGACCATGGAAAAAAAGATAGAACATTTCAGTTTCTGCTCTGTTAATGAAACTAGGAAATCAATAGGTCAGATTGGGAGCTTGAAAACTCAATGGATGAATGCTCTGTGCAAGCCCTGAGCAACCTCCTGACTATCAGAAACATCCATCAAATCACCTGCTCTTTAATTTAAAGGAAAATTGATGCTATCTTGGTTCTGGGTATAATTATGTTAATTTATTGGGGAATATATAAGTGACTCTGGAAAGAAGGGATGATCCAATTATAACTTTAAATGAGTTTATAGTTCCTTGTTTTTGTCACTCTGATTCATGAACTATTTTCATTCTCAAGTAATCAGAAGAAATTTATGTATGTTTGGGGCTTATTAATGTAGCTTAAAAATCCCCTGAGGTAGAACTCCCTGAAAAATACTGAAACTGATAAACCCCAAATCGAATTTGAAGCATTAGTACCTGAATCATGGAATTTTTTAATAAGTAACAAGAAAGCTAATCAATAGGGAGAAGAGAGTTCAGGAGATGGCATAGGGAGACTTCCTCTAATACATCACGAGTTCAATTTAATTAGAATCTGTTAGAATAATCAGTTAATACTGATAGTTGTACAATGATGTGTTGTATAGTTTCTGATCTACCTCCCATTGACAGGTTGAGTTTTCAAAGGTCATCTACTTTTCCCTTCTGGAAATCCATCTAATTTGGGCTTAAACACAGAAGGAACAGATTTTTGTATTCCATTCAAGTGGAGTGCCTGCAAACCTACTACAGACATAGCAAATAAGTTTATGACTTACCTCCTGCCTGTAGTGAACAGTTAGGATTAAACTATTTATAATTTAGCAACCTGGTTTGTTGTCTGAACCAAGAAAATCAAAACCTGAACAGGGACTTGGGAATGATTTTGTTTTTTAATCTTCCTTGAAGAGAAATGAAATTAATAGAGAAGAGAGTATCAGGGGATGGGGGGGGATAGGGAAATTTTGACTACTCTGATTTCTCGGTATAGAATGATCTGTAAGCTTTATACTTGATAATTAAGCACCTTTCTCAGAGTACTAAAGGCTCTTTTTAAACCTTCCTCAAACATAAATGAGAGAGTGAATCAGCACAAACTTCATGAAGATGAAGTTTGGTAAAGAAGTTAACTTCATTCATGTGTGCATGTGTGTGTTTCAGATGAAAAACCTGAAGAAATTAAGTTATTTTAGAATTTTCAGTGTCTGTGATCCATAGAACTAGCAAACCATTCAGCATACTCTAGCCTAGAGATAGGGAAGTTTGTGGGAAAGAGTTAAGATTCTATTTAGATCCCAAACTTTTGAGGATAAGGCTTGGTTCAGCAGTATTTGGTAGTGTTGCTTAGATAGGTTTAACATCTCTGCTCTAGGAAACTCTTGAGGCTATAAGTTGAAGATAAATTGTTGAATCTCATTGGTAAAGAGAACTTTCTCCCCTAGGAATTTCCTATACCAGAGAAATCAAAGATTCAGTCCCTATCTCTACAGTACAGATATAATTGATAGGATTTGAACATTATATTGTGCAATGATCTGCCCATTCAACAAACATTTAAGTTCCTGGTACATAACAATTATCTTGCTGAAGTAAACACAGACAAAGACAGAATGAAACAATATCAAATATAAAAGAATTTACAATCCACTGTGATGATGATGGGGAGGAGAAAGGAGTCAGAAAGATGCAAAGTATTCAAAAGATAATTAAAAAATAAGCACCAGAACAATAAAACAACAACAGTCAAATGAAAATGGAAATTATAATGGCTAAATGAAGAGATTTAAGAATATGCCTCCTTCTCATTGCAGAAGTAGGGGAGGAGGAATCTATGAATGTGGAACAATATATACAATGTTAGACTTGGTTGATTTCTTATTTTTATTAAACCATATCTCCCTCAACCCGATACACACACACACACACACACACACACACACACACACACACACACACACACACACTTCTTTCTATTTTATTATTTCTTATAAAAGATGACACCTCTGGAGAAAAGAATATTGGGAAACAAAGGTGACCTAAAAATAAAATATAATTAAGTTCTGATGATAGAGAACATGAACATGAACACAGTAGATAGATCTATAACAATTCCCTAGCTAGACCAAAAAAGAATCAGATGCTACTAAGGCACTCCAAAAAGTTTAATGATAGACTAGCTTCATATCATGGTGGGATTGATTTTTTTTATTATAAGCAACATCGATTGATTGTCATCCATGTTTATCTTTACTTAGAGTAGTGGAAAGTCAGGGACAGTCATTACAGGATGTTTTCTAAGTGCCACAAAAATCTGTATTTACCCAGCAAGGCATCAGTTTTTATTCTACAAATGAGTCCTACAGAAAAGCAAAAGCCTGCCTTCTCTACCACCATTTGTGACCAGAAGAAAAGAAAATAAGATAGATGATTTGTTTTCCTGATCAGAACCCCTAGTCTGTGGGAATTCAGTTAATGGTAATGGTTCTGAGACGTCAAACATAACATTACACATTAATTCATTCACTAAAATTTTTAACACATATTTATTAAGCTCCCAATAGATGCATGGTTACATTCTAAGAATTTTTGTTATTATTATTATTGTTGTTGTTGTTGTTGTTGTTGTTGTTGTTGTTGTTATTACAAGTGAAAATAAAATATCTTTATATAAGGTATCCTAAAAAACTATTGGTAATATAGCAGTAGGAACCTAAGTGTTAGGAAAAGTCTGAGTTTGGCTTTGGCAGCTTTAGTTCAAAATCATAAGAGGCACAAAGACTGGGGTGGGGTGGGAGAAGGTCTGACTACATGAGCCCACCCACTAGAAATTAATTTATGCCAGTATTCAGGCTGATCTGTCAATCAGTAATAAATTTTGCTTTCTATTGGATTTGTTTTCCTTAGTTTCCATGATTGATATATTTAGTTCAGTTTAATACTTTGCAATTTGATTTATTCTATTCCCTATTAACTCTTTTATTAGGCCCACATTTTGATACCTAAATCCATCTCTTCTATTTTCACTAGCATGATGCTCTTTCTCTCCAGACCTTTGTTTTATACCCTTGAACCCCTCCTTAGGCAACCAATTATTTTCACTCCAGGTTCCAGGTTACCAGCTAACTTCCCCATATAGCCATTAAGCCTTGCCTGGCCAATGTTGCTTGTCTGAATGTTACTGAATATTTCCTGAATGATTTAGGATTAAGAAATAATGAAGTAGGGACGGAGCCAAGAGGGCAACAACAGTAGATCTTGTCTTAGGCACTCTCTCATAAATCTTCAAAACTAAGGACTTTAACTAAATTTTCGAGAGACAGAACCCACAGAGGGACCCAATGAGGCAGTTCTCCTACTCAAGGGGTTGGCGGGGCAGCCCACCAGAGGGGTGGCCCACCAGAGCGATAGAACTTCAGCCTCCCAGAGGCAGCACCAGGGTGCTGGGAGCCATGGCTCACAGCAGCAGGGGAGTTTCCTGACCTATGCCCCGGGGAGTACTGGGCACAAATTGGGGGAAAAGTGGGGGGACCTCTGCCAGAGGGAGCAGTGAAGCCTAGCCCTCAGGGCACACAGCCAGCAGCCCAAATCCAGGAAACAGAAGCAAGTGGAGCCTGTAAGCAGGAGCCCCCAGGGAATGAGCCCATTGAGCTGAGGGAGGGGAGTGAAGAGAGAGTGAGAGAGAGAGAGACTACAGAGCTCTGTCCTCTGCCCCTGGAACAGAACTCAGGAGCTCTGACCACATTCTTATCCTGATCACAGTCTAGGCCCCGCAAAAGAACAACTGGGCCCCCTCCACCTCAGCCCTGTAGCAGAGGGGGAGCTTATGGTCATTCAAAGACCAGGAGGGAGGACAGAGCCTCACACACTGAGACCCTTGTGGGAGTGTCCCAAAATCTCAGGAAGCACCCCAAAAACAGGCTTAGGCTGGGAAAATGAGCAAGCAGAGAAAAAAGAGGAACACCATTGGGAAATATATTATCTATGACTCCAAAAAGGATCAATATACTCAGTCTGAAGATGAAGAAGCACAAGCTCTTGCATCTAGAGACTCCAAGAAAAACAGAAATTGGGCTCAGGCTATGACAGAGCTCAAAAAAGACTTTGAAAATCAAATGAGGGAGTTAGAAGAAAAACTGGGAAAAGAAATGAGAGAGATGCAGGAAAAACATGAAAATGAAGTCAGCAGCCTAGTCAAGGAAATCCAAAAAAATGCTGAAGAAAATAGCATGCTAAAAACCAGCTTAGGTCAAATGGATAAAACAGTTCAAAAAGTTATTGAGGAGAAGAATGCTTTAAAAAGCAGAATTGGCCAGATGGAAAAAGAGATAAGAAAGCTCTCTGTGGAAAACAAATCCTTCAGACAAAGAATAGAACTTGGGGAGATAGATGAATTTACAAGAAATCAGGACTCATTACTTCAAAACCAAAAACAATGAAAAATTAGAAGAAAATGTGAAATATCTCATTGAAAAAACAACTGAGATGGGAAACAGATTTAGGAAAGATAATTGAAAAATTATTGGAATACCTGAAAGTCATGATCAGGAAATGAGCCTTGACATCATTTTCAAAGAATTACTTCAGGAAAATTTCCCTGATATCCTAGAAGCAGAGGGCAAAATAGAAATGGAGAGAACACCCGATCCCCCCAAGAGATTCCCAAAAAACCAACCCCAAGGAATATTATAGCCAAGTTCCAGAACTCCCAAGTCAAAGAGAAAATATTACAAGCAGCCAGAAGGACACAGTTCAAATATCATGGAGCCGCAGTCAGGATCACACAGGACTTAGCAGCAACTACATTAAAAGCTCATAGGGCTTCGAATATAATATACCGGAAGGCAAAAGAGCTTGGAATGCAACCGAGAATCAACTACCCAGCAAGGCTGAATGTCCTCTTCCAGAGAAAAAGATGGACTTTCAATGAACCAGGGAAATTTCAAATGTTCCTGTTGGAATGGCCAGGGCTGAACAGAAGGTTTGATCTTCAAATACAGGACTCAGGTAAAGCATGGGGATTGGAGGAGAGGGGGAAATATGAGGGACTTAATGAGGATGAACTGCATGTATTCCTGCATAGAAAAATGACACTGATGATACTGATATGAACCTTCTCAGTTAATAGAGCAGGTAGCAGGAGCTTCTATAGTTGAAGCACAGGAGAAAGCTGAATTTGAAGATAAAATATGGTGTAAAATGGAGTCAATGGTAAAAAGGGAAATGTAATGCGAGAAAGAAAAAGGAAAGGAGGAACAGGCTAAGATATTTCATATGATAAGATTTTTCTTTATTACAATGAGCTATTGCAGTGAAATGGAAGGGGGGAAGGCAAGGGGGAATGAGGGAATCTTCGCTATCATCAGAGGTGGCTAGGAGAGGAAACAGCATATATACTCAATGGGGTATAGACATCTGGAATAAAAAGTTGGGGGACAGGGGGAAGGGGGGGATGTGAGTGATGGAGGAGAGGATGGACCATAGGGGGAGAGTGGTCAGATATAACACATTTTCTTTTTTACTTCTTGCAAGGGGCTGGGATTGGATGGCCTGTCTGGGACCATAGGGCCAGGTGGATGCTGCGCCTAAAGGGTTGTAGGGGGGCTCAGGGCCTCTTGGCCCCAAGACCAAGGATCTGTCTGCTGCGCCACTCAGCTACCTTACAGCAGAGTCAGAGTGAAAGTAGAGAGAAAATATGTACATGGTAGTGAAGAAATACTAAAGGAGGGAGTTGCAATCAGCAATGGCAACAGTGGGAAAATATGGAAGTAACTTTTGTGATGGACTTATCATAAAGAATGTGATCCACCCACGACAGAGTTGTTGGTGTTGGAACAAAGACTCAAGCACATTTTTTATTATTATTATTTTGGAGGGGTGCAGGGCAAATGGGGCTGGGTGGCCTCCCTGGGACCACATAGCAGGGTGATAGATCATTGGGTGTCTGAGGCCGGATTTGGACCTGGGTGCTCCTGGCTCAAGGGTCAATGCTCTGTCCGCCACCCAGTCACCCCTACTATTATTACTATTTAATTTATTTGGGGTCTTTTTTTCTTATTTTGGTTTTTGCATGGCAGTGGGGTTGGGGTGGCTTGCATGTCACACAGCTGGTTGATTGTTGGGTGTATGGGCCCGGATATGGGCTCAGGTGCTCCTAGCTCCAGGGCTGGTGCTCTGTCCATTGCACCACCTGGCCATACCTACAATTATTACTACTTTTTTTAATTTAATGTTTTTCTCTCCCCTTTACTTTATTGCTCAAGCGAGTCTATATTTTGGGGGTGGGCTGGGGGTATTTTGTTTACTCTTAAACAAGAATATTTTATCAATGTATATAAAAAACATTATTTGTACAAAATGAGAATAAATAAATATTAAATATTAAAAAATAAAATAAAAATAAAAAAGAAATAATGAAGTAACTTAAATATATTCATTGAATCGGAAAAGTAGAAGTTCAAATATAATAAAAGTAATTAATCAATAGAAAAAAATTTAATTATCAGTGAATTAAAAGTGATAAAATTAATATTTTGAAACTTTTACTGGGTTTAGTTTTATGTGAGCATTTTATTAATATAACTGACTTTGAACTCAATAAAAGTATTTTAGTGTTACATTCTATCATTTGATCAATAATCAAAGAATACTATTGATTGTGTAAATGCACATCCCCTTTAAGGGATGCTTTCTGCTGTTAGCATTGATGTACTGTACTTTTAATTCAGCTTCATCTCAGTTCCTTGATCCTTCAACCATGGTCTCAGTAGGGAGGAAAATGGCTTTAGCTCAATAAAAAAAAAGCTTTTAAAATATTAATGGCATTATATTTTAAAGCCTGATTCAAGCTTTAAAAAAAAAGCTTACACTTAAGTTGGTCTGAGCTGCCTATTTACAATTAAAGGCCTGACCAAATTACAAATGAGCAAGTTCTTTAATATAGGTCATAACATAAATATATGATAAATGAAAATAATCAAACAGAAAAAGAGAAAGGGGGAGAAGAAATTTGAAAAATAAAGAAAATAGGGGTCAGAGATAAACAGCAACAATAACAAAAAACAAGTTTTGACTAAAAGATGTGATATTTAGTAGCAATAATAATTTTGCAAAAAGGTACCATAGTCAGGTTTATAAATATAAATATAAGAATATAAGTCATGCCCCAATTGATAAATGGGCAAAGGACATAAACAGGCAATTTTTAGACAATATAATCAAAGCTATCTATAGTCATATAAAAATACTCTAAATTTATTAGAGAAAGGGAAATTAAAACAACTCTGGTAGTACCTCAGACCTATCATATTGGCTAATATAACAGAAAAGAAAAATAATAAATATTAGAGGAAATGAGAAAAAATTGGGACACTAATGCACTGTTGGTATGAACCAAGTCTATCCTTATGGAAAGCAAGTTGAAACTATACCCAAAGGCTTATAAATCTGAAAACATCCTTTGATTCAGCAATACTGTTAATAGGTTTACATCCAAAAGAGATCAAATTAAAAAAGGAAAAGGACCTTTGTGTACAAAAATATTTGTAGCTGCTCTTTTTGTGGTGGCAAAGAATTGGAAACTGAGAGGAATGTTCATCAATTAGAGAATAACTAAACAAGTTACAGCATATGATTGAACTGAAATACTATTGTACTATAAGAAACATGATGAGCAGAATGCTTTTGGAAAAACCTGAAAAGACTTACATGACTTAATGTAAAGTGAAGCAACCAGGAGCAGGAGAACATCATTCATGATAACAGCAATATTGTATGATGATTAATTGTCAATGACTCAACTATTCTCAGTAATGCAATGATCTAAGAAAATTCTGAAAGACATATGAAAAATGCTATCCATCTTCAGAGAAAAAGCTAATGAAGTCTGACTTCAGATTGAAGCATAATTTTTTAACTTTTTTTTCTGACTTTTGTTGGTCTGTGTTTTCTTTTACAACTAATTTCAAAATGTGCTTTGTATGACTGTATGCATATAAGTCATATCAAACTGCTAGCCTTTTCAGTGAAGGAGGATGAGAGGGAAAGGAGAGAATGCAGAACTCAAATTTTTTTTTAAATGAATATAAAGAATGATGAATATGGGGCGGCTAGATGGCGTAGTGGATAAAGCACCAGCCTTGAAGTCAGGAGTACCTGGGTTCAAATCCAGTCTCAGACACTTAATAATTACCTAGCTGTGTGGCCTTGGGCAAGCCACTTAACCCCGTTTGCCTTGCAAAAAAAACTAAAAAAAAAGAATGATGAATATAAATAAAATGAATAAAAAGAAAATAAAGAATTTTTAAAATTAATTGGAATTATTTAAAATATAGTAATAATATTAATAAAGCAATTTTGAAAGTATTTAGTTTACATGCCTTACCTTTGAAAAAATACCTTATATGTAATATATATATATATATATATATATATATATACATATATATATGTATATATATGTAGTTACTCCTATATTGTCTCTCCCATTAGAGTCCTCCTCAGGAGCAGGTTGGTGTTTTCTGCTCCAATACTTAGTAAAGGACTTGGCTCCTAGTAAAAACTTAAATGACTGAATGCAAACTATGATAAGAACTGTGGGCACAAATTGAAAGTCAGTGTCCAGGATCTCAAGGAATTCATAGTCTAATTAGGAGACACAAAACACTACCTCCTGAACTCCAACTACTGATCTCTGTTTCCTTTAAGTTGCAACTAAATCCCACCTTCTACAGGAAACCTCTAACCCCTCTTAATTCCAGTTTTTTTTCCTTATTTATCATGGACATAGCTTGTTTTGCATACGTATATACAGACATATATATATATATATATATATATATAGTTACATATATATATATATATATATATATATATATATATAGTTGTTTGCATGTTGTCTCCCCCATTAGACTCTAAACTCCTTGAGAACAAGAACTCTTTTGCATCTTTCTATATCTCCAGTGCTTAATCTGGCACAAAATAGGTACCTAATAACTATATACTGACTGGCTGATTGAAGTCAAATGGAAAGACTTGCAGACCTTTCAATGCAATGGCAAACCATATGGAAATGCTTCTTCTCAAGTTATTTCTATAGATAAAACCACCTGATACATACCCTTTCTTTTTCTTCTTTTGGGACCATGAAGCTTAAGATCAACTTGTCTGGTTCATCATCAATAGTTTCTCTCTTCCTTATCCAACAAATTTTTTGCATTGCCATTCAACGGGTACCTACAGGCTTTGCTGTAAACAATGGCATATATTTCCAAGTTATCTAGCCAAAGTCTGCAGCATAGTCTGTAGCTGCAATCCTACAAAAAGAATGAAATCAGCTGGGTCTTTAAAACTTTGCAACCAGAGAATATTTTATTTCCTCCCACACACTTGCAAATTCTCCCCAACTTGGTTAGTGTGGTCATAGAACATAATAATTAGTGATGAGAAGCTACTAATATAGAAATAAAGAGTTAATAGTTATCATTTTACAAAATGTGAACATTTTCTCTGATGGAATTAAAGGGATTTTAGCTGCTGCTCACATTCCTGGGGCCTTTAAATAATTAAATTCTGTTGATGTTGATGCTAGTTGGAAAGCTTGGAGTTCAGCCTAGAGTTTGGGAATAAGGGAAAACCCTACTCTTTGCCTCTTAAGGTGGAAGAGGTGATATTTTATTTAGAAATGGGAAGTTAACATTCCAGCAGTTAGTCTCTCTGTTCTTCACACTAGCAGAGAGGTGATATTATGTATAATAAATGGATGGATGGGTAAGCAGATAAATGCATGGTACTTGTTTAGTACCTATTATGTACTTTTAAGTGAAATGAATAAAAATACAAAAGTAAGATAAACCCTGCCTTCAAGGAGCTTACATTCTAGCAACACTGAAGGCAATAATGCTCAAAAGAAATAAAATCTAGATCTATTCAGATATACAAAGCAGTATCTTAACTACTGAGTTTAAAAAATCAAAGAGGACAATTTTATGTTGAATCTGGAGGGGAGGGATGGCCAAAGAAAAAGAGTTTTGGCCTGGAAAATTACAGGAATGATCCTTGCAGGAACTAATTGACATGCCTTTTTCTAGAAACAATAGTAGTAGTAATTTGGTTACAGCACTTAGAGGAAAAGTTGAAAATTAGGAAAAGGAGGTAACCCATGGTAGCAGACAGATATCAATATGGCAAAGTTGGGCAATCCTCTTGTTCACCAATGAATACAGCTCAACACAAGTATAGGAGTTCCATCTCTGAGTATATTAACTGCACAGGAATTAGGAGCATTATTCTGGAGATCTTATTTGGTTAATACTACATAAGCTGAATTAAGACAACCACAGAGCAGATGGCATGATAGCTCACATGGGTAGATAAGATATCAAACCTGATCTAGTCTGAGACCAAGTGAGGCTAGGTTAATTTATTCTCATTTCTTTGGGCTCTTGAAATTCTTATTTTATGAGAGAAAAGTTATTTCAGAGGACATTCTTCAACTCAAGGCTTGCTATTCCTCCCCTCTATCTTTTCCTCTAAAAGCTACCTCTAAAGGAATATGAAGGTGGATAGGAAGTATTAATGCAGTGGGAATTGAAAATATTTCAACATTGACTGAGTAGAATAGTCCCCTGGAAAAGAAGGTCATTAGTGGAAACTTCATCACTGAGTTCTTTGATGATCAAATGATAAGAGTATAAAATAATTGTTATGATGAAATGCAGAAGCAGGGGAATATTTTTAGAAGATTAGAGAAATTAACCAGTAAATAATTTATCATCAGACTCTTCACAGCAACAATAATAGATGCCAAAGAAAATATCTCCCTCAGGATCTCTGATCAGTTAAAAGCTCCATCTTTGGTAGCTGACTTGCAAGATTGGTAGAATATACTTTTAGAGCTTTAGGACATACTCATATGGTCTCTATGGGCATCCCAGTCAACTTCTCTCTGATAAATTATAGTACAACCATTATTTCCCTAGATTATTAACTTCTTAAGGTCAGTGACTATCTTTTGTCTGATTTACTGACTTTCTTATTTATCCTCAATACAGATACTTAAGGTGATATTACCAAAGAACAGATCATTCTCCTGCTCAAGAAGTTCTAGTGACTCTCTAGAATAAAGTCAAAACTCCTCTTTAGGACATTTACAGTCTTTTAACACCAAATCTATCCATCCAAGTTGGTTTCATGTTCATCTTCATCATCTCCATATTATTGCAGGACCTATGTCCTCATGTCTGAAATTTATTCTCTCCTTACCCCTGCTCCTTTTTAAGGCTCAGCTCTAGTGACACCTCTTAAATGAGAATTTTCTGATCACCCAGTTATTAGTACACATGCAAAGACTGCTCACAAAATCGTGCATATTCGGTAATTACTTCTTATCCCACTATTTCAAATTCAGTAGAATTCAATTTCAATTCAATTCAAATTCAATAGAACACAGAAGCTGTTCTATTTTTGCCTTTATCCTCAAGGTTTGTCATATAGTAATCACTTTTAAAGTGACTAAATGTTTGGTGAAAAAGTGAAGCAACATTAAGAGAAGGAGAAAAGGAAAAAATGATTTCCTATATCCCCTGTCCATTGGACTCCTGAGCATCTCCCTGGCCTTTCAACTTCTCTCTGAAGTAGACATGATCCTACTTCATCTGACATCTTTCATCACCTACCTACCCCGATTTGGGCCAGGAGAAGATGAAGATAGATGTAGATTATTTAGCATAATGTCTGCACATAATAAATATTTATCATATTGTATCATATAATGATGTGGTTTATACTTTCCAACAAAGTATAAGCATAATCAACAAGGCACAGAGGATAGTGTTGGCCTTATGTTCAGGAAGGCCTCTGTCATCATTCCTTATGTGATCATGAGCAAGTCCCTTAAAGACTCTGAACCCTCGGGGCAAGCTAGGTGGCGCAATGGATAGACCACCACCAGCCCTGGAGTCAGGAGTTCAAATCCGACCTCAGACACTTAATAATTACCTGTGTGGCCTTGGGCAAGTCGCTTAAGGCCATTAACCTTGCAAAAACCTAAAAGAAAAAAGACTCTGAACTCTAGACTTCTCTACACTGGCAATATATTGTAATTTTTGCTCAAGGGAAAAATTTTTTCAAGAATGAGAATATGTATCTTTGATTCAGGTAAAAAAAGCAATAATGCCCCAAGAAATAAAATCTAGATCTATTCAGATATCTAAAGCAGTACCTTAACTACTGAGTTTAAAAAACCAAAGAGGACAATTTTATATTGAATCTGGAGTTGTCTTTGAAATAACAGAAGATTTATATGGCACTTCAAGGTTTATTAGGGCAGCAAAGCAGCACAATGAATAGAGTGCAGGACCTAGAGTTGGGAAGACTTCCTGAATTCAATCTGACCTCAGACACTAAGTGTGTGACTCTGGACAAGTCTCTTAATCCTGTTTACCTCAGTTTCCTCATCTATAAATGAACTAAAGTAGAAAATGGTGAACCACTCCAATAACTTTGCCAAGAAAATCTCAAATAGGGTTACAAGGAGTTGGAAAAAACTCAAAAACAAGAATTAAGATGTATCAAATTATAATTATATTCACTTATTATCTCCTTTGATCCTTTTCATAATGTTTTGAAGTAAGTGCTATCATGAGAAATTGAGACTCAGAGTGGTTGACTCACTAAAGTTTATGCAAGTGTCAGAGGTTGAACCTGACTCCTTGGTTTTCCTCACTCCAAGTACAATCTACTCTATCATGCCGCCTCTCAAGATAAAAATGTGATTGATAGTCCTGACCAGCAGAGAAATCAAAAGATCATTATGGGGGCAGCTAGGTGCCACAGTGAATAGAGCACTGGGGGCCCTGGAGTCAGGAGGACCTAAGTTCAAATTTGGCTTCAGACACTTAATACTTACCCAACTTTGTGACCATGGGCAAAGTCACTTAAATCCCATTGCCTTGCAAAAAAAATTAATAAAAGAAAGGATCATTAAATATCTATTTGACTAGGGAGTTGGGGGAAGAATAGAGGCATGGAGCCATTGTAACAAGTTTTGGCCTCAGGTTTGCATTGCCTAAGGTGTTCATATTTATCTTTGAATTTGTCTTCATTTTCTGGGAAAAAATTATTGAAAGAATGCAGAAACATTATAGTGCAAAGAAGTACTGGTTGGAGTGTCAGAAGACTTGAATCATCTCTAAAGATGAAGAGTTGAGGGATGGCTAGGTGTCACAGTGGATAGAGCACCAGTCCTACAGTCAGGAGGACCTGAGTTCAAATTCAGACACTTAATAATTACCTAGCTGTGTGACCTTGGGCAAGTCACTTAACCCCATTGCCTAGCAAAGATAAAAAAAAAAAGGATGAAGGGGTGAGATTAGATGAACTCTAGCATTCTTCTCTCTCTAATCTATGACCCTCTGATGTTTAAGCCCTGAGCTCCACCATCAACTGTGCCTTTCTTTGGTTAGTACACTTTCCTTAGTTATATCTCAGTTTCCTCAGATCTGAGATAAGAGGTTGAACAACATGACCTCTAAGTCCCCTTCAAGTTCTAATGGCTTATTCTGTTATTGGGCCATGGGGGGGGGGGGCGTGGAATGGGGAAGGATGAGAGATATTGAGAAAGGAATATAATGAAATATGAACAGATAAGGAGAGAATTCAAAATTTGTTGAAGGAGAGAAAGAGGAAGAGACAGGGATAGACAAGAGAGAGGATCAACAAGCAAATCATCAAAAACTGAAGAATTTTCAAAGGGAATGGCCCCCTTGACCACTCTAGCCTCAGTTTAGAAATTTTTTCTCAAACCAGAAGAAATGACAAATAATCCCCCATCATTTCCATAATAGCATTCAAAGTAACTTTTCTGTGCTGATCTCATGTTTAGAGAGTAAACGTATTAGGAATGAGGCTTGAATATAAAGTGATTTGAGAAAAATTTACAGAAAGATGAAAAGAAAACCTAGAGTGCTAAAGGTTTTGCAAACACACACATACACACACACACACACACACACGTACAAAAATAACAATCCAATCCCTTAATATTAAAGAATCAACATTAAAAGAGAACAAGCTGATGAATTACTGTAGTAATAGCAGCCTCATGTGCTTCTCTTGAACAACAACTCAATATTGAACAAGACAGAATTGATAGAGACTAAGTTGAAAAGGATTTATATGTGGGTTTAGTGAGCAGTTTCCTGGTGACCAGGAAAATCTGTGATCAAAGATTCAAAACTGGAAGGGACCTCAGATCTATTATTTTATAAAGAAGGAAACTGATGCCCAGAGAGGTTAATTAAATAACTTAGCATGGATCATGAATAGAAAAAAACAGGATTCAAGCTTAATAGCTCTGATGCCAAGGGATAGCTAGATGACTCCATGAAAAGAATGCTGGACCTGAGTTCAGAAAGACCTGAGTTCAAATCCATCCTTAGATACTCACTAGTCATATCACCCTGGGCAAGTCACTTAATATCTTTTTACCTTAATCCAATAAAGACAGAAATGACAGGTTATTCCAGTATCTTTGGCAAGAAAATTCAGAGTCAAGAAGAGTCAGATACAACTGAGTGACTGAATAGCAACCTCTGAAAGTGAGCATTCATTATGTTTACTAGTCATTTTCTTTTTTTTTTGCAAGGCAAATGGGGTTAAGTGGCTTGCCCAAGGCCACACAGCTGGGTAATTATTAAGTTTCTGAGACCAGATTTGAACCCAGGTACTCCTGACTCCAGGGCCAGTGCTCCATCCACTGCACCACCTAGTCGCCCCTACTGGTGATTTTCAAAAAAAAATATGAATTCGCTTTTTTAAAAAGTGTTGTGAACCCCTAGGGTTATTTAATATACTAACCATTACATAATTATATACTGGATAAAGTATTATTAAATAATTTTAGCAAAAATCTTGGACCATCATTTCAAGGGTCTTTGAACCACTTAATGACAGCCAATACACCGTCATGATACCTTAGATCTTTTCTTCATTATATCATCATAGAATTTCAAGTCTAGAAAGAAATTGGGGCTTTTAACTTCTTTGTATCATGAACACCTTTAAGAATCTAATGAAAACCATAAATGGATCTCTTCCTTCTTAGGTAATTGTTTAAATACATAGAATGTATTTTGAATTTAAATACAAAAAATTATACTATTATTGATTTTTTTTAGAAAATCAGTTTTCAGACTCTGAGTTAAGAACTTCTGATTGCTATAACTTTCTCATTTTACAATTAAAGAAACGAAATCCCAGAAATGTTACATGACTTGCACATGGCCATAAATAATGCTAAGTGACAGAGCCCAGACTAGAGATCACCTCTTCCTCTTTCAACCTTGCACTTTTGCTACAATAATACCCACTACAGAGCCAGAAAGACTTGATTTCAAGTCTTGTCTCTGATACACACTGATTATGTGACCCTGAGCATGTTTACTTCACCTCTCAGTGCTCTAGTTAACTCTCAAAAACTAAGCTGAAGAGAAGGCATTTCCCCCACAAAGGAGTTCCCTATATGAAAGAAATCACAGGTTCAGTCTCTGTTGCAGAAGTTTGCAAAGTTCTGCACATATGCTATTTCATTTTATCCTCGCAATAACCCTATGATTACATGGAATCATTATACTCATTTTACAGATGAGAAAACTGAGGTTAAGAGAAGTAAAGTGACTTTCCCAGGGTCACACATTCTTTATTCATCTAAGGCAGGATTCAAACTCAAGTATTACTGACTTTAAATACAAAGATCTATGCAGAACTCTTTCTAGGTGCCCATAGGTTGTTCAGTATGCCTTATAGCTCTCTCTATCTTGTGCCCATGCTAGACTATAAGTGTCCTGAGGACTGGGGTTTAATCTCTCTATCTCTTTAGCTCAGAGGACATATTAACATTAACATTAATTTCAATGAATGTATTATCTCACCACAGTAGAATCACTACATGCATGCATACATTATTAAGCATCCCAAGACTTAATAAAGGCCAAAAATAAAATCATCACATGGTAAAGTCAAAAATAAAATTATCAACTGCAGGTCAACATGATCATGAACTTTTCTGGATTCAGGTAGGATGTTAAGTAGAATTTCCAGCTAATTAATAATTGTGCTAGTTGATAATCAGTAAATTAGTGGTCAGTGGTTTCTCTTGGTAACCAAAAATGCTAAGTGAGACTCTGAAACACTTTAAAACAGGTGTATCTTCTGACAGAGAACTCCCTTGACAGGTGAAATTCAATCTTGATTGGCAGACAATGAATAGGTGACCTAAAAGTCTTCAGCTCCTCCTGTTAAGAAGTGCCTAGATCTTGAGACTCAGCAGCTTCAAAGTACCTGGGCAGATGAAGCCACTTCCAACTGTCTAGTTTCCTCTTTCATGAGTTGGGCTGCCCTAAACTCTAATAAAGGGGATCAAGGAGAAGGAGACAGTTCCCCTTTCACCTTAAAAAAAAATAAGGTTCCCTACCAAGGATGCCTTGAGAATAGGAGATTACCCTATTCAGTTATATCCTTCTAAAACTGCCTGCTCTTTTCAGAAAGAGGAAGAAAAGGATAAATCACTAATTAATAATTATTTATGAATATAATTGAATAATATTAATATCCCTCGGTGTGCCCCACTGACAACAGATAACTGCTCATTAGACCCACAGATGAATTCTTTCCAGCTTAAGAGATTTCAGTGCTATCCTTTTTTGCTTCCTGCTCTTTACTAATGGACTCCAAGAGGCTTAAGTGTCAGCTTTATTACTGAAACACAGAACAGATGCCTTCCTGTTCTATAGCCATGAATTCTAAATTCCCCACCTACAAGTGACCCATTTGGCATCCCCTAGTAATTTTGTCAGTATGATAAACCTCTTGGTCAAGCCATTGATATAATGGAAAAGCACTAGTGTCACCTGAGATACATTTAGGTTAAGTGACTTGGCTAAAGTCACATAGATAAAAAATATCAGAGGCAAACTTTCTATTTCAAAGATGGAAAGGATCTCAGAAGCAACCTAATCCAATGTCCCCATTTTACAGGTGAAGAAAATAAAGATCATAAAGGTAAAGGTACTAAGGATTCGTGTCCTCTGTCTAATTCCAGTCCTCTCTCCAGTGGATCATGGTCATTTTTGGATTGCAAGCCCAGTATGCTGTCCAATGGCATGCATTGTCCCTTTCTGTTAAATTAGGGACTGGCCCAATGATTTGCATGATATAGAGAACTCCAAACTGAGGAAACTCCTACTGGGATGATCAGTGTCTTTTCTGAAAATTGTCTAGCAAACTGAGATATTATATCACATAGTGTTGTATACCAGAGATAAGACTGGAAACCTGGTTTTCATTCCTCACCCTTAATGGCATATCTTAATTTTCCCCTAATGACTAAATAGAGAAAAGGGTGATTGGATAGTCAACTGCAGCTAAGATATTTCCTAGAGAGTAACAAAGAGAGTGTATGAGACAGGGAGTCTGTGTGAGTCCTAGCAAGCAGCATAATTCTGGGTCAATAATCTAAGGACCATACTGAGCAGTCATTCAGGATGTTCTCCCCTGTGACATTAATCTTATCATTCATCATAGAGATTCACATTATAGCATCCACCCAACTTCAGTGGTTTGTATTATCCATCTCCCCTGCTCCAATTCAATTCCTTTAATTTGGTGTTTTTCATTTTTTATGTCAACAAAAGGCAGAGGTCAATCTAAGACCTGGGGTTAGAGACAAGTGTAGGTAGGGAAGTGGGTGTTCAAGTAGAACAGATGGACCATCAAGAGGTTGGGGAGTTCCTTGCCTGATAATATTAACCATTCTCTAATGTTTTCAGCAGAGCAGCAGTGAATTAAATTATTCACTAGAGAATTCAGTTGTCTAAGGAAAGCAAGCCCCTTCCCTTTATTAGCTTTTCCTCACTCCCCTGTTCCCCAGTTCCCCTCCCACTCCCATCATCACTTGGACAGACTAGAGAAAAAGGTCCCGGAGCTGCCAATCCAGCAAAAAATTTCAATTGGTTTCAAATACAGAGCCAGCTGAGCTGCTAAAACAACACCTTGGATTTGGAGGGAGATCATAGGGAATTCATACTCTTTGTAATTTCTTTATTTTATCATGTCTGGCATCAGGCCTGGAGCAAAGGGCACCATCATACTAAAAGAGGAGGGAAAAGCAGCAGGGTAAGGAGCTTTGCTTTTCTTCCAAATACTGACACCCTATTCTCCATCCCACCCTCCCTCACCTGTCTTCCTACAAGTCCTACAAAACTTTGATTTTTGCTTCTCAGAATACCATTGCTGAAAAAAATTAATGTGGGGTTGGCCCACTTAAATATTTAAAGAATGAACCTACCATCTCCTTCCATAAGTAGTATTTCTTTTTTTCCTGGGATTAGCTCAATATTCTCTAAAAGGGGATGCTTTGCAATTTGGAATTGTGCCCAAAGGGCAACAAAAATGTGCATACCCTTTGATCCAAGAATACCATTACTGGGTCTATACCCTGAAGAGATTATGAAAAAGGGTAAAAACATCACTTGTACAAAAATATTCATAGCAACCCTATTTTTGATGAGCGAGATGAGCAGAACCAGAAAAACATTGTACACCTTAACAGCAACATAGGGGTGATGATCAACCTTAATGGACTTGTTCATTCCATCAGAGCAACAATCAGGCACAATTTTGGGGTATCTGAAATGGAGAAAACCATCTGTATACAGAGAAAAAATTATTGAGTTTGAACAAAGACCAAAGACTACGTTTAATTTTTTTTTAAAAAAGTTACCTTATTATGTAATTTTGCTATCTCTTATACTTTATTTTTCTTCCTTAAGGATATGATTTCTCTCTCATCACATTCAACTTAGACCAATGTATACCAGGAAACAATGTAAAGACTAACAGACTGCCTTCTGTGGAGGATGGGGCAAGGGAAGCAAGATTAGGGGGGGAATTGTAAAATTCAAAATAAAATCTTAAAAAAAAAGAACTGCAGATGTAAAAAGGGAGAGATGCTTTGATATTTTTCTTTGCTTTCACAAACAAAAAAAGACTGTTCTTTAAGTTCCTCATCTGTGAACAGCCCCATGAAGCTCCTTTTAGTTCTAAATCTATGCTTTTAAGTATCATCCCAACTCTATTTTTCCATCTCATCAGAACAAAAGGGATCATCTTAGGTCATTTCCTTTACTAGAGTATAAGCACCCTGCAGGCAGGGTTATTTCTTATTTTCTTATTTTTCCTTGCATCCATATATACATATATATATATATATATATATACATATATATATGCACTATAGTTCATAGCATATAATAAGCCCTTAATAAGTGCTTGTTACTGATTACTCTTGCTCAAATGCCCACAAATTGGTCAAATTAAATCTCCATTTAATGTGAAAATTTTTATTTATAGTATTTTTAAATGTATTTTTAAATTTTATACCACATAAAGACCTTTTTTGACCTCCCTATTATATATTTTAGTGAGAGCAGTAGAATTAAACATGCTTCATTATTTTTTGAAATACTTGGCTTAATGCTTTATGGTACAGTGACCTGAAGGTCTCATTCAAAGTTCAGATTATTTTAATAGCTGGTTTTAATGACCACCAAAGCTAATATAAATATATATAATATATATATATATATATATATATATATCACTAAGATGAGCAGATCCAAATTGAAGAAATATATCATTGGCTTCACTTAATATAGATCATGGTTTTTACTTTTCAAATTCCATTTTCCCTGATGAAGATGCCACAAGGGTGAGCTTCCAGCTACAAAAGGTAAACTTCAGGGGAAGAAAAGAAAAGTAAGCAATGGTCAGAGCAAATGGCAAAATATCCAAGCAGGTTATGATTCCCTGGTGGTGGTCAGCCTTCATTATTTATTTTATCCTGTTCAGTAAGTTTGGGAAGAAAGGATTCTGGGAGCAGGCATGCAAATATGAGAGAGTTTTTTGCTTTTCCTTGTCTTTTCAGCTGCTAATGAACTTGCTCCCTTCTTAATATGTGAATTTATACTTTGTGCTTAGTTTTTATTTATTCTGTATAAAATTAAATAATCTCTCATTTCCAAGGAATCAATGGGAAGTATATGTAATAGAGCTAATAAAGTTGGAAAAGATTACCCAAATAATTGGAGAAATATTCATTGCTCATAAGTAGACCAAATCAACATGTTAAAAATGATAATATTACCTAACGTTGATATTTATTCAGTGCCTTGACAATCAACTTACTAAAGCATTGCTCTAAAAAGATAGAAAAAACAACATCAAAATTCATCTAGAGGAGCAAAATATCAATATTCTCAAGGAAAAATTGCAAAAACATTAGAAAGGAAAGGACCCCAGCACCACTAGATCTCAAACTATATTAGAAAGCAGTAATTTGATACTGTTTAAGAAATAAGTCAATCAGTGAAACAGATTAGGTACACAATATTTAGAAACAAACAATGTAGAGACTAGCTCTATTCATTGAATGCAAGACTTCAGACCTATCAAATTCATAAGCTCACCTCCAAGTTTGGGCACTGTCACCTTGAGAACAATATTTGATCACCAATTTAGAAAAATAAATGCAGTGTAGAGAAAGCAACAAGAGCACAGATGAAAATTTGTCTAGTTAAGGTCATGTTTAAGGGAACAGTAGTATTTGGAAAGAGGAAGCGTAACCATATCCCCACATTCTATACAAAAAGTTCTGCTACATTATTTACCACATAGAATAGAATCAAAAGAGCAAACCAGAATATTTTTCTTATTTTAAACGACCCATTATCCCACCCTTTTCCTACTTTGCTATAACTGTCTTGGGGTGGGAGGAGGATCAAGGGACAGCTGAAATATTCTTATGTCATACCAAAACTCTAGCTCTTTTTCATATTAAGTCACTACATGGATGGATTTGGTCAAGGACTCCATCATATTCCAACACTCAAAATGCTGAGTTACCCATGAGATTGGCAGGAAATAGGATAAATCTGCACATTCTCTATATGATTCCATATGATACAGATGCCATCATGTTTGCAACAGGATTATAATAAGGAACACAAATAATTAAAAATAATTAATGTGTCACATGTATTAGAGTTCTATAACCAAACTTCAGTCATAAGAATGGAAGGAAAGAGGAGAAATAAAGGATTGAAAATGGGAAGATAAAGGATGACTAGTAATTATTCCCAATAATTTCTGATGCCAGATTTCTGGTATATTGGATATAAAAGGTTCTTTATAATGGGATACATTGTTCCAGTGGTGAGAATCTTTTTAATAGAACTGTGGAATTTCATGTTATTGAGAAGGAAGTTGGTGAAAATTGAAAGTAATTTCAAGTTCCATCTGCCTATGATGACTTATCAGAAGAAATAATTCCCTTGAAAAGAAAGGACAATAAGATATAGGGAAATGAAGAAGGCAGAATAAGGGACAGCTAGGTGGTACAGTGGATAGAGCACCAACGCTGAAGTCAAGAGTAACTGAGTTCAAATCCGGCCTCAGACACTTAATAATTGCCTAGCTGTGTGACTGTGGGGTAAGTCACTTAACCCCATTGCCTTAAATTAAAAAAAAGCAAGTGAAAGAAGGCAGAATAGAGACTGAAAGACCACAAAAGGAAAAGTATTTTTAAAAAGAGATGGCAAACAATAAATATTTGATAATTAGATTTGACCACGTAAATAAAAATTGATCAAATCTTCTAAGATGATAAAAACTTTAAGTCTTTAAAAGAATGCAGAAATAAAATGGTTCCCATTTCTAGATATACTTTTTCCCCCTCAAGGCAATAAGCTTAAGTGACTTGCCCAAGGTCACACAGCTAAGTAATAATTTGTCTGAGGCCATATCTGAACTGAGGGCCTCCTGACTCCAAGACTGCTGCTCTATCTACTGTGCCACTTATCTGCCCCATGTGCTACCTAGCTGCTCCGGTTCCCATTTCTATAACACAATTTCTAAATCGTTTTTCTCATCATACTCTCTAAGGTATGTGGTAGATCATTATTATTATTATTTTCCCATTTTATGGATGAGAAAACTGAGGTCTACAGAAATGAAGCAATTTGCCCACAAACACACCTCATAAATAGCTAAACCAAAATCTAATTCCATATCTTTTTACTATATCCAGTATTCTTTCCCCTCTACTAGGCTGGGGTAATGAAAATAAAACAGAAGTGTTATAGAGATCGTTTTACATACCAAGCTGCCACCGACAGTTAATATAAAGTTTAAGTGAAAAAGAGATGACATCTATCCTCCAGAGAAGTCTTTGAATGAGCCACAGGAAAGTTGGGTGGAAATTATCAGAAAGAATAGGTAAGCCATGCCAAAAAGGAAGATTTTTGTGGTGCTTCATCAAAAGAAAAGAGGAAAGGAAAAGGACAAAGAATTATAATCTTGGTTTTAAAATTTTTGATTCAGCAGAATTGCTAAAGTTTATGAGTATGAAAGAGATATGATAGTAATTCCTAACAAAAGGAAGGTTAGAATAGTAGAAAGACTCATTTGGAGTCAGATGATGTGCATTCAAATCTTACTCCCCTTTTAGCAGGGTGGAGGGAAAGAGGAACGGAACAAACATTTATTAAATAACTACTATTTCCCAAGCACTCTCATTTGATCCTCAGAACAACCGTGGAAAAGGAGTCCTGTTATTATTCCCATTTTGTTATTGAGGAAACTGAGGCAGATAGTATTAAATAACTTGCCCAGGGTTACACAACTAGCTATTATCTGATCCTGCATTTGAACTAAAGTCTTCCTAAATCAAAGGCTAGTATTCTATCCACTGAGCTCCAACTGCCTCTAGTAAAGTCACATTCTCTTCCTAATGAGGGATATTTAGTCCTTCCCAGCTCTATATCTTATATTCCTGTAAGAAACATGAAGTAGAAAAGGGAGCTGAGGTAGGAATGAAAACAAGATGATTAATAATAATAATAATGATAATTATTATTATTATTATTTATTATAGCACATTTAAGGTTTACACAGAGTTTAACATGTTTTCTGATTTAATTCTTTCAATAACTCTCTGAGATAGGAGTTATTATTATCCTTAGGGAAAATTAAGTGATATAGTAGAAAGTCTAGAGTCAGGACCTGAGTTAAAATCTATCCCTAGATACTTACTAGCTATATGACACTGGGCAAGTCCCTTAACCTCAGTTGGATGTTAGATGTTTCTTCATCTATAAAATGAGCTAGAGAAAGAAATGGCAAACCACTTTAGTATCTCTGCCAAGAAAACCCCAAATGGGGTCATGAAGTTGAAGAGTTTAATTGGTGCAGGAAAATGATATAATTATGAATGTAGCCTTAAATGCTATTAAAATCTTGTTGGTTGTGGAGGGCTGTTTGCCCCTGAGATGTAAACTGACCTTGATTGTTGATTGTATCCTGTCATCCTTTGACCCTGTTTGTATCTTTTCTCCCGATTTTCCCCTTCACTTAACCTTGGCCTAGGTGCTGGCATGAAAGTGACAGAAAGTGACATGTTGGACTTGGGGGTCGAGCACCTTGCAACAGGAAGGACCAGTGCATGGCATGCCATTGGAAGATGCCTGGTCCAGGGAGTGGGACCACTCACCAAGAGCCACCCTCAGCCCAACCTACCATAGAGGGGTGTTTAACAGGAAATGCTATCTTGGTTTTTCCCATCTTCCATCCAAAAGGATGGGGCTTTCTCCTGCTCTCCCTTAATCCACTTGGAGTACCATGGGCTTTATTTTTTTTCTATTTCTCAATCTCTCTCTCTCTCTCTCTCTCTCTCTCTCTCTCTCTCTCTCTCTCTCTCTCTCTCTCTCTCCTCAGATGTCACCTGGCCTGTCCTCAGGGTGTTTACTGATTTTCTTACTAATTTTGGCCAAAGTACTTTATGGCAATATTTTGCCACAATAAAATCCTAAGCAGTTTTAACATCCCAGAGAGCTGTAAATTCCTTTGCTTTTTCAGTGGTATCAAATCTTCTTTCTTCAATCTCTAAATCTCTAGTAATCTGCAACATAATCAAAGTAATTGATTAAATAAATTATTATTCCCATTTTATAGATATGGAGACTGAGATTGAAAAAAGTTAAATGCCTTGCCCAAAGTTATGCAACTGGCATCTGAAATCATATTCAAACTTGGTTCTTCCTGATTAAGCGTCCAACATTCCACCCACTTTGCCACCTAGTTGCAGGAAAGAAAGAAAAAGCATAAAAATGGAGCTCTCTATATAAGAAATTATTATGTAGTTAATTGGATGATTATGGAAATGTGATTTTGTATGCTGGAGAAAGAACATTATGTATATGTGTGCTTTTGTAATAAAAACAAGCATGTGATGTTTTAGACCCTACAGGTCTTCAATAATAGAAAAAGATAATTATCTGTTCTCTGAATTTTAGACTTCACTTGCCTAGAGGCAGGGGACTGGACCAAATGATATTTTAAGATCCCTTCCAGCTCTGTGATTTTATGATTCTAGTGAGATGTCAACTTTAGTGTTATCAGACATTCAGCTCCCGGATGCAGACCCTTTATCAAGAAAAATAAAAAAGGAGGGTAGAAAGGTCACCTGCCATAAATGTCCTTAGCTAATGAAAGCCTTTGTTAACTAAATTTAGGATTCAGGCATCAAGGAAAAAAGATTTTTTTCTACTTTCCTTCTAACTATTTGGGAGCTTTCCAAGACTTAGTCTATAGGAAGAGATTATATAGCTACCTTATCATATATAGTACAGCAAAAAGTCCTTAAACTTCCTGCAGATTTCCCTTTTAAGTCTGCACAACCTCTTCAGTTCCCATCATTTTAACATTGTATCTCCAAGAGTCATTTTTAAATGTACATACCAAGATAGGGTACTATATTATCCATTAAACCCTAATCTTCACTGCTAAATTATTATTAGCTAATTTAAAAAGACGTGAGTTGGACCTCAAGGTAAAGTCCAACCGAAAGAAAATGGAGTGGTACAAGTAGAGGTCATGATCATGAAAACTGGTGCCCTGTCTAAGGAATCCTGAGCATCTAAAGGCCAATAAGAAGGTATAGGGAAACAGGAACACATACTGGTTATCCAATTAACAAGTTTGGTAGCCTTGAGGAAAATATTTTTCCTCACTGGTCGGTTTACCTACATATGATTCTGAGTTAGAACTGATTCAGACTTATTCTCTGGTAGGTTAGGTTACATACTGAAACAAAATGAGATACCTCATAGGACAGTCAAAAATTAACAAATTACTTAACCACATAAGCAGAAAACTAATACAGAAAAGCATTGAGAACTCCTTGAATTGATTTAATTGAGCTAAGGTGCCTTGAAATTCACCAGTCAATAATATGAGCTTCCCAATTCTTTTTCTGACTTCTTTGTATGCAGAAGAGGAGGAAGTAGCCTCACCAACCTGAGCCTTTACTTCTCTAAGCCAACCAAGTCTAAAGGAATTTCTCAATAAGTTTTCAGAAAAAACAAACAAGTCTAACTTGCATGGGGGTGGAGGTTAGGATATTATTCCTATCATACCTGTCCAATAAGGAGGTTAGATGGTCTCTCACATTTCTCCTAGCTTGAAAGTTCTATAGTCTCTACAATTATAAACAGTTAAGATTGGCCTTTCTAATTCTACCCAAGTACCTCTTTTGTTTGTTTCCTAGCAACATCATTAAAAGTGTGTATTTAATAAGATGAAAATAAAATTTGAAATACCCCTTAAGTGTCCCCTTTACTTACCAGGAAAGTAAATAAAATGCATTGAAAAAATAACAACTATCAACTCTGCTGCTTGTTAACTAATTGTCTTTAAAAGCCCCTAAGTTCTTTTCTACTAGAGGATGCCTCTGCTGTTTGCTTCTCTCCAAAAATAATTAGGACAGTGGGGAGCCACTTGTCTGTGGCTCCTCTTCTGTTACAGTAAGTTTATACTCAATTAAAGATTTTTTTTCACATATGGCACTTCTAATATGTCTCAGCATGGAGTTTTTTCACCTCTAATTTTAACCAGGCTGAAGAATGGCAATGATTTGAATATTCCTGGGATCTATGTTTGCCTTTTTTTTTATCTTTACAGGTAATCTTCTGAAACTTATTTCTTATAGTTCTGGGGGGGGGCAGGCAAATGAAACATTCCTCAGGTTCTACCTTGCATTTCTGAGGTTCCACTGTCCTCTAGTGGAACATAATTTTGAAACATCACTCAAGTGACTACTGAGCTTCCAACTTTATTGAGATAAAAGATTGAAGGTTGGGTCCTATTCAGAGATGCCAGTGGATAGTACTGCCAAAACCAACTCAGTTGAATACCAGTTCAATGATATTGGCTTTAAGCCTTGTCTGTTCTATATTGATTAATTGATTCACAGTTTCCTGTGGATAAGGAGGGCTAGTGGGATTATAAAGTGCTTGGAATTTGAAAAAGGATTGCTGGTCACTGGAGATGCTGCTGATAGAACAGAATGGGTCTCATATTTCTTTAGTTCTCAGAATACATAAAGATACAGAGAATTTATGTCTGAAAAAGATCTTCAATGATTCTTACCCTAGGGTCCATAGGTCTATGAATAGATTTCAGAAGGTTCATGAATGTATATGGGAAAAAAATTACATCTTTATTTTCATTAACCTTTATTTTTAATTGAAATTTTATTTTATTTTTCCAATTACATGCTGTAGTAGTTTTTCAACATTCATCCATTTGTAAATTTATGAGTTCATATTTTTCTACCACCCTCCCTTCCCTCCCCCCTCCCCATGACTGTGAACAGTCTGGCAAAAATTACATGTGTACTTGTTTCTTCGCGTTTGACATATTCGTATATTAGCCATTTTGTGAATGAGGAATTAGAACTAAAGGGAAAATGAGAAAGGAAGGAAAAACATTAGATGTTTAAAAAATGAATATAGTATGCATTCAAATTCCATGTTTTTTTAACTCTGGATGCGGATGGTTTTTTCCCATAACAAATCTATCAGGGTTGTCTTTGATGATAGTGCCTGCTTTCAAGTCAATTGGAGGGGACCCTGAACTCTCACATGTTATGCCCCTTGAACCCAAGCTCTGGTTAAGTTCCATCAAATTGTAAAAAGACTTTGAGTATGGATCTTCTTATAACTGGGAATGTTTCTTTTTCTAATTGCTATTTTATTTTTCTAATTTCATTATGGAAGTTTTTCAACATTCATTTACTTGCATATTTATGTTACAAATTTTTCTACTATCCTCCCTTCTCACCCTCCCCTTACAGTATTCTCATTGACCTTTAATTTCCTTTGTAATCCTAAGAATCTTATTTTTTTTAAAAAAAGCATTATTCTGAGACTAATAGATTTGTCCAAGGTCATATGCTAAGGAGTATCAGAATTTAAACCCAGGATTTTGAACTACAGATTTCATGGTTTTTCCATGAAACTGCCCACAACAGTGAGTGAAATATCTTTTGGTGAGCAAGTTGATAAAGGGGAATATATATTTTAATTGTAAAGATGTTAAGGTTCTCTAAAAGATTATATAACAGAAGATACATCATTTGAAATGCCCCAGCCAAGCATGACTACCATCACTGCTGCCAATCAAAAGTAACATGAAGAATAAAGTCATCTGTGGGGAGCTAGAACATCAGCTATAAAGATAATTCACCACATTCTCTTAAGTACACATCCAGGGGGAAGAAAGATTGCCAATGTAACAAGGTTATTCATTCTCCTGCAGTGTCACTGGGAAGCAAACCTGCAGGATGGTTCACTCCTTGTAGAACCTGTCAATTTTTATGTGTGTATTAAATGAAGGTCTGAAAAAGTCATCATGCACTAAAGATTTTTTTTCCATCTCACTAGAGAATCCTTTAGGAAAAAACAAATCTTTAACTTCAACAAGGCCTAACAATTTGTCCCTTTCTTCTCCAATGGCTATGTTTGAGTAGTCAAAAAAGGGATTTCTTGTGTCTGTGTGAGTGTGTGTGTGTGTGTGTGTGTGTCTGTGTGTGTGTATACATGTAAATAATACTAGGGTAGACAGCCAAGACACAAGTTCAGGGGACCCTGTAATTTAACAACTGTTTTTGCTGTTGTTGTTCTCCTTCATTTGAAGAGGACCCATGACAATAGAAGTTTAGGGGTAGGAAAAGAAAGCAGGACTTTTTGTAGACTAGAAAAGTAAATAAAAACCCAGACTTGGACACAGTTAAACAAGTCAAAGGTTTGTCTTAGAACTGATACATGAGCTGGGGTCCTTGGTCACAATGGACAAATTAAGAGTCTATTTGATAGAGCAGCATCCTAGGTTGCTTCTGATGACCATTTCAAAACCATACTACTGACATTTTTGTTCCCTGTTACCAGCTCCCCTCTATGGATTGTCTTTCTAAAATTAAAATGTAAGCTCTTTGGGGCAGAGACCATCTTGCTTGTTTACATTTGTATTTGTAACTCAAGCACTGATGAATGTTTTATCTCTCAGAGCAGAATGAGTCAAGAGATTGATCATATTTATTCTTATATAAATAGCATTTGAATTATATTTAAAATATTTTTGTTCAGGAGAAGAGAAAGAAGTTATTCTCAAAATAAAGGGTAGGATGAGAAGACGTGGACATAAGTTTTAATAGGCAAGGCATATCTTTCTTAGTACTCCATCATATTGTTGATACATATTGAACATGTGGTCAACTGCAATCTCCAAAGTCTTTCCCACAAAACCTTTTATCACATCAGGTCTTTATTCTGTTCTTGTAAAATCTATTTTTTTTCAACTTAAATGAAAGATTTTCTAATTATTCCATTTATCTTGAATCAATTTCACATCATTAAAGTGTCAGTTTATCATTCCAGATTTTCTTCTGTGAATATTTTCTTAAAAAGATAACACTTAAAGCATTGATAAAAATGTTGAATGAGACCTGTCTAAGAACAAAGTCTGTGACATACAACTTGAGACTGCTTGAAAGTTATATTGACTCAGCATTCCATTGTTCCTAGCACTTTGGGGGAGGTTCTAGTGAAGTAGGAGACATCAAACTTGTAGGGTTTTGTTTGTTTGTTTGTTCATTTGTTTGTTTTATCACTTGCTCTTTGTCAAGTACCTGCATATTGTGATATTATTGCTACCTTGGAGAGAAAGTGAAATTCAAGGGCCTAAATTCTTTTGCTGATCATGTTAAAGTTACCTATAAAAGCTATCCGCACTTTGACTCCGTTTCTTATCTTCAGTTATCAGCCTGTCGAAATGTTGCTACTTTGATATACTTAAAATAAAATCTTTTTTAATTCTCTTTTTCCTGAGTCTTACCTCACTAATCAGGATGAAAGCCTAAATAAAGAATTTTCCTTCAACATATACTCTTCATGATCATGGGAATTTCTATTTCAATGAAAATTACTTCAAAAGATCAGCAATCAAGTGATGCAAGTGCCAATCTCCCCATGCCTTCTCATCCTGTGAAACTCTTGTTCATATCCTCATAAATTTTCCATAGATTTTTCCAATATGCCAGAAAACTCCAAATCTCTTGACATTGCATAATTATCAATGGCACTTGTGACTGCCATCAGTTATTCCTCCCACTTTATCATATTAACAATCCACACCTTTATTCTTCTCCATGATGATGCTCTTTACTTCACTTGTCTTAAACAAATCTTTGTATATTCAAATTCATATATTCCTACCATGATCCTCTCCAATTGTTTTGCTGTGACCCTCAGCTTTGGTTCTTTAGGATGTAAGATACTCCATGATTCAAAAGTCATACAACATTACTCAACCTAATCTATTCAGATGTCTTTTCCTTAGGCATGGCACATCTCCATAATGCCAGACTACAAATTTCTAGAGGCTTGGGTCTCTTTCCCATCCCTGGAAAAGATACAAATATTAATTGCAAAATTGCAAAAAATTTTAGATTTAACAGTGCCCCACTACTGGTATATTCAATCATCTATCAGAAATCAAGCAAAAGTGGAAGGATCACTTATTAAATATATTGTGAAGGAATTTCTTGTTCAAATGTAGATTGCACTGGATAGCCTTCCTCTAAATTCTCTGATTCTGTAATCATAAAATTTTAAATGTAGAAGGAAGCTTAGGCATTATTTAAATTTTATGTATGATGAAATTGAGAGCCAGAGAGAGTAAAAGATTCATCTGAGCTCACACATCTAATAAATGGAAGAAATGAGTTTAGAACATGGACTTTCTGATTCTGGATCATTCCTCTTTTAAATTTGAATTGT
This sequence comes from Macrotis lagotis, assembly GCF_037893015.1. Lineage (NCBI taxonomy): Eukaryota > Metazoa > Chordata > Mammalia > Peramelemorphia > Peramelidae > Macrotis > Macrotis lagotis. Next base: position 178,284,887 of record NC_133659.1, on the reverse strand, counting down.
CTATGTTCAATCAAGAAACATTTATTAAATAACTTGTATGTGCCAGAGAATATACAAAATGCTGGTGAAATAAAAAGTGGCAAAGAGAGTCCTTACCTTGAAGAAGCTTCCAATCTAATAGAGGAGACCATTTTTCAACCAAATCTAAACAAAGCAACTATATAGAGGAAAAATATGAACTATTAAACACAGGGTAGGTAATAATTTAAGAAAAAAATCTTACATTTATACAGGATTTGCTCTGTATTAGGAAATGTGATAAATGCTTTACAATTATTATTTCTTTTGATCCTTACATCCATCCTGGGAGGTAGATGTGATTATTGCCACATTTTACAGATTAGGGAAATGAGACAAACAGAGGTTAAGTGACTTGCTCAGGATCACACAGCAGGTAAGTGTCTGAAGTTGGATTTGACCTCATGCCTTACTTAACTCTAAATTCTTAACTCCATACACTGTCACTTAATTGCCTCTGATTAAATTTAATAGGTAGCTTTTGCTACTTTGACAATATAATCCTATAGATGATGCCCAAAGATTTGAGTAAGCCAGATTCTTGTTTCTAAAGCTCTTCTACTAGGGTTGGCTAGGTGGTACAGTGGATCTCTATCCTGGAGATATCACCAACCCTGGAGTCAAAGCTCAAATCCAGCCTCAGATACTTGATGCATAACTAGCTGTATGATTTTGGGCAAATCACTTAACCCCATTGGCTCAAAAAAAAGAAAAAAAGAAGAAATAGAAGCAAAGACTTTCCACAACTTCCAGGGAAATTTATTTTTTATTTTTTATTTTTTATGTGGTGAGTAAACCAGGGTCTTGTATTCTGTGAGAAGAAACAAAATGGTTCCACAGATAGACATGGTATACATTGAATTTAAAGGATAAAGTTGACTCTGCATTTCCAATAATGTGCCTAATAGGAAATAAGACAATGCCAAGGTATATAGAAGCCTAGAGATTCCAATGCTAAACATGTACAGAACACAGATTAAAGACAAGGGAAAAAAAGTCCTCAAAATACCAAAATATTCATCACAGTATGGCAAAGACTTGGAAGCAAAAATAAGTCATTTGAGAAATGGCTAAACAAATCATGATACATAAATATAATGGAATTTATCAAATATGAAGAATTCAAAGATACACCAAAGACTTGAATAAACCTAACCAATGAGAAGCAAGCAGAATGAGAGAAATAATATACACAAATCTCTCCTTTCAAATAAATGGAAAGAATAATAAAATAAAACCTAATGCTATATAATTAGCCACAGAGGAGGGCCAAAAAGAAAAATATATACTTCCTTCTTTTCTTGACGTAAATGGAATGAAATATTGCATATATTATCAAATATGAATTTATGATGACCCAGTGAAAAAGAAAGAGACTTCAGAATCCTTCCATTTCAGAGATACAAGTTGCTTGGCTTCTGGGGCACTAATAAACGGTACCTATCAAGTAGGATACTCTAAGGATGTGTTCATTCTTCCACTGATAGGTACAGCTGTGGGATAGTATGCCCTTAAGTTTATAATTAAGAAGGTTTTATTATTCTTAATCTCAATTCAATAAATTTTTCTACTTTGAGCTAATTGTGTTCACTGACTTTCTACTAATATTAAAGATGCTGGGTGTTGTTTATTACTTATAGTTTTAGGAGTTCAGATACATAGACCACTGTGAATTTGGGGGAAATGACCCAGTGGGCAGTTCAGCCTGTGAGTACAAGTAGTGGGAGGGGGGAATGAAGCACTTGTTATAAATGATTAATGGATTCATTGATTTTCCTGAGCTTATTTTACTTTTATCTTTTCTTTTTAAATTTCATTACCAGGAATGCGCTACTATGTACTGGAAGACAGGAAGGGTTAAATTAGGAAATAAATGTAATAGCATCATTTTTACTATTTTTATTTAATATTTTTCTCAATTACATGTAAAAACAATTTTTCAGGGGCAGTTAGGTGGCACAGTGGATAGAGCACTGCCCTGGAGTCAGGAGGATCTGAGTTCAAATCTGTCCTCAGACACTTAATAATTACCTAGCTGTGTGACCTTGGGCAAGTCACTTAACTCCATTGCCTTGCCTAAAAATAGACTCAGGAAAAACCCCACAATTTTTCAAATTTGTTATTTAAATTTTGAGTTCCTGATGCTGAGCAAGATGAGCAGAACTAGAAGAATATTGTACATCAACCTTAATGAACTTGCTCATTCCATCAGTGCAACCATCAGGCACAATTTTGGGATATCTGTGATGGAGAATACTATCTGTATCCAGAGAAAGAATTGTGAACAATTTAACAAAGACAAAAAGACTGTTACTTTTAATTTTTTAAAAAATCGTTGTGTTTTATTGTGCAATTAGTATGTAATTTTACTATCTCTTATACTTTATTTTTTCCTTCTTAAGCATGATTTCTCTCTCATTACATTCAATTTAGATCAATGTATACCATGGAAACAATGTAAAGACTAGCAGACTGCCTTCTGTGGGGGCGGGGGTGAGGGGAGGGAAGCAAGATTAGGGGGAAAATTGTAAAATTCAAAATAAGTAAACAATTTTTTTTAAAAATTGAGTTCCAAACTCCCTCCTTCCCTCCTTTTCCCCCTCATCTATAAGGCAAATAAATTGATATAGACTACAATTGTGTAGTCATGCAAAATGTTTCAAATTAGTCATGTTGTGAAAAAAATAAACAAGAAAAATAAAAAAGTTTAACAAAAAAATATATTTTTATCTACATTCAGATTTCAGCAGTTATTTTTTTCCTCTGGCGCTGGATAGCAATTTTCAACATAAGACCTTCAAAAATATCTTGAATCATTGTATTGCTGAGAATAGCTGTCATTCACAGGTCTTCATCAAACAATGTTGCAGATATTGTGCACAGTGTTCACCTGGTTCTATTCATTTCATTTTGCAATAGTTCATGTGGGTCTGTCCAGTTCTACTTATCATTATTTATAGCACGACAATATTCCATCACAAATTAGCATTTTTTAAGAAAAGAATATATAGCTTAATGTTGCAAAATTATAAAGAACAAACAACTCCAAAGTGTAATTGTAAAAGGATACTCCCCACCCTACCCCCCATCCTTTGAAGTACATGGGATTTGGAACCCTATATATAGCAGTGGATTTTTAAATATATGATCAATTTTTCTAAAAAAATTTTTTTCTTCATTTTTAAAAAATTCTTCGTTATAATAGGCAGCACTATGGAAGTCATTAGGTGATACATGCACAAATCTAAACAATATAAAAATATAAATTATCAAGAAAAATCTCTTTTTCAATATATGGCACTCTTATGAATCAGAAACTCAGGCCAAGTAGTTAAAATCTTCCCAAAAATAACTCAGAGAAGTTTGTAAAATATTATCTTCCTGATTATTCCTGATAAAATATTATCTTCCTGAAAAGCATTCACAAAGGATTGGTTCTCTGAGCTAATGTGGTTATCTCTATCATTATGACTATTATACTGTTTTCCCTGATGGGGATGAGATTCTAAGAAAGGACTGTAGCAAGCTGATGATAGATCACCAGGGAATAATTAAAATTTTAGAGGCTGTTTTGTGTACCATTCTTTTCTCTTCTTTCCCCCTTTTCTTCTATTCCCCCAGGAGAACATGAATTCTTTCCAAAACTCATCTCTTTTTCTCTAAAGTAGAATCTGCATTTTCAGTTGTGTTTGACTCTTTGTGGACCCATTCGCAGTTTTCTTGGTAAAGCTACTGAAGTGGCTTGTCATTTTCCTTCTGCAGTTCATTTTACAGATGAGGAAACCGAGGCAAGCCCAGTTAACTTGCCCAGGGAAGTGTCAGAGTCCAGACTTTTAACTCAGGAAAATGAGCCTTCCTGGCTCCAGACCTAGCACTCTATCCATTGCACCACCTAGCTTTCCACCCTGCAAAGTAGGGTATATATTAAATGCATCCATACCATTCTGGATGCATGCAAGTTAGAGATGTTCTGGTGTCTTCTCAGTTTTCTCCTAAATAGGTTATTTAATTAGGTCCTGTAGTGGTTTTGTATATTTGCCCTATTCAAAGTTATAATTCTGTAAAATATGATCATTGGTTCTAATTCAATGGAAATATGCTATACTGTCCCATTCTCTCACTCCTGAAGGGCTAAGTAGTAGTCAATGACTTAAGGAAAAGTCTGACTTGTAGGGTTTGTGAAGAAAAAAGCTGCACTTTGGGAAGGTGGGGTCAGAAAGTAGGAGTAACAAGAGCTCCTCCTCTTCAGCCAAATAATTATATATCACTGTCATCATAACATTTGGGGGGATTTTTTTGTCATTTTAATGCTTTCATTTCCCCTACATACAGTACTCTAGGAACTTTCAGTTTGATCAGCTAAGAACCTAGATCCCTAGTCTATTTTCTCTGGTTCAGTTCCATCTCTTATCCTTTTATTCTAAAACAAAAAGCATTCTTCATATTGTCTATATTTCTATGATATTTATATATTATATATACACTGTGTCTTTATAATAATTCAAACAGAAGACAAAGTTATGCATATGACATCACATTTATTCATGTGTGTCATTTGATTTTGCTTATTTTTTTTCTTTCTTACATGGTTGAGGATTGCAATGCTTGGGAGTAGAGGAGATTTGGTAAAAATGATGGTGGAATTTTGGTGAAGTCTCTACCTGGAAATGACTTCAGGTGTTTAAAAAAGGACATCAATAAAGCTTACTTTACCAAAAAAAAAAGGAAGAAAGAAAGCCATATTTAAGGAAAACATTATTTGCTATTTTGAGATGTCCTATAATATTTGGAACTTGTTACATCAAAAAGATGAACAATGTTTATGACCAATGTTTTTCTTTTAATATCAAACTATCAGAAAGTGTCCTGTCTCTAGCTAATATATTATTAATGAAGTAATATTAATAATGATGATTTTTGTATGAGAGACCATGTATACATCTCTAGAATTTATTCTCTGTTCTACTCAGACCATTCACTCATTATGCTGATGCAGAGAATTATAGACATAGGAAATATTGTAACTGGAAATAAATTTTGTGATCTTTTGTAGTCTTAAAATGCTGTCTGTAATACTTCCTCTTGACTTTCATTTTGATCTTGACCATGCTTTCACTAGTGAGCCAAGCTTATGCAGGCACTGATGCAGGGAAAAGATGTAGAGAATTATGAATGTAGCAGAAACACAATTTGTAATCTTAAAGGTTATTAAATTATCTTAAATTGGATGGAGATCCCGCCACTCTTGAGATGTAAATCGACTACCATTGTTCCATTGTTTAATGTAAAATTTGTAACCAGATCTCCTCAGGCTTCAACCCTCTACCTAATTCTAAGTCCAGTAAGGGGGAAGGGAATTCACCTTTTGCCCTCTGGATAAGGGGAAAGACCATAAACACACAAACATATTTCCTTGAAAATAAGCCCAACATGATTTTTTTTCAGGACAATTGTAATATAAACCTTACCCCAAAAAATAAGTCCCAATTAAGATTGTCAGCCAGATGGATACATTTAGTACATCCATTACAACACACAATGGATGTATTGAATTATAAAATAATAAAAATAACATATAATTAAATATAAATAATATTATTGACATCAATACTAAAACAAATGATAATATAATTTATAATTAAGTATTTGTAAATACCCAAACAGATACCTTTGGATAAGTGTTAAACACCTATGTAAAGAGATGAATTCAAAACTTATTGTTGAATTACCAGTCGGAGTACAGACCACAGCACAGGAATAACATATGTATTTGATAAGATCTAGATGAAAAGAAAGCCCCACCTCTAATCATCACTAAAGGCAAGAAAGAAAAGATTGAATGTATTTCAAGTATTTATGTTCTTGAAACCAAAAAAGCCTGGTGCACAGAAGCAATTATAAGGAAGTGAGCCAAAATAAAAAAAAAAAATAAGGAAGTGAGTCTATTAATGCTTCTACTTGTTTTGAGAGGTGGCCAGAGAGGTCTACCAATCTGGGATTCAGCCAGTACTCCCCAAGCAAAGACATGAAGAACTTGCTTACAGAAAGAAAAACAGACCAAATAATGATTCCTGCAGATATGACTGCCTAATCTCCAGACATCCCTGAAAATAAGCCCTAGTATGTCATTTGGAGGAAAAAATTAATATAAGACCCAGTCTTATTTTTGAGAAAATATGGTAGAAACTTCTAAGGATTCAAGGGACATAATAACACATCATTTGAATGTCTTCATGTTAGAAACAAAATAAGTGCCAAATTTATGAATAATTTCAAAAAATAGAAATCACCTGCCTTTGGGGGATCATGATAATGATAGAATTGCCTCATTTAGGAACAGGTGGTATACCCTAAATAAGTATAATTTTAATTTAAATAAAATGAATCTTTCGGCCAAATTTATCTTCCAATTCTGAGATGTCCTACTAGAAATACAAAATACATTGAGTCAAAAATTATTGCTAATAATACTCATAAAACTATTCATGTTTTTTTAATTCATGAACCAAACTTCAAACTGGAAAGCTGGCAAAACAGGCGGCCAGCATCTGCATTCTTATTAATCTGTGGGGATTCATTATCAACATATTTCTTTTTTGTTTTTGTTTTTCTTAGATTTTTGCAAGGCAAATGGGGTTAAGTGGCTTGCCCAAGGCCACACAGCTAGGTAATTATTAAGTGTCTGAGACCGGATTTGAACCCAGGTACTCCTGACTCCAAGGCCAGTGCTTTATCCACTACGCAACCTAGGCGCCCCTAACCTATTTCTTTTTAACAAGCTTTCCAGAAGAGGAATTTGTCTTATTGACAACAGAAATAAATGACTGTTTTGTTTTTGTCCTCTCAGGTTGCCCACCTGTAAAGTCATCAATTTTATAGGAAGACAAGTTTTAACTTCCCTGTTGCTCATTTCCTAATAAAAATTTTACAGGAAAAGATAGAGTGAGATGCATGTAACTTAGAGTCTTCAAATACCATAAGATCCATAGCCCTCTTCCCCTTCCCAATACAGAAGAGCATGTTAATTGTAGTTTGGATTTGGACAGTGACTGGACTTAAAACTTCCTAAATCTGAGGTTTCAAATATTTCAAAGAGCTTTGCAAAATTTTAAGTTTATTTCTCAAACCCAAAAGGAAAGATTAAGCCAAATGATATTGTTCTATTTATATATAAAACTCAGCAATATGTTATTTATAAGGTACTATTTGGGGATAAATTAAATCTCTAAAACAAAATGTTTATTTTTTTATTACAATAAGGCAAGAAATTTTTCTTTTTTTAGTAAATCCTATTGAATCCCATTCAATACTTCAAAGGCAACAGGAAGCTGGAAACAAGTGCATTATTCACTCAGTATTACAGACTTTTCTATCCTTGCTACATCCCTAACTCTGCACCATGAAAAAGCCATTGTCAAAATTAGGGCTCTCCTGATAGGTACCACATAGTGTATTGTTTTTACCTATAGGGCTCCCAGATTTTTGGTGTGTTTAACCAAATCTATATACTTTTAGACTTCATCTATTGGACCAATAGGATAGCAAAATACATACTTTTTTCCAACCTTCAAAAGGAAGAATTGTGAATCAAATGTAGAGGAATTGCACCTAAATCCATAGGAGAAAGCAGATAGAGCCATGATAAGTTAAAATCCATAGGATCTAATAGCAAACAACTTAATCCTCAAAGTGTTTACTTATCACCACTATCCCCATGATTGTTCAGACTAGTTCTAAGCAACAGAAGAGCAAATGGCTGGAAGATCAATGTCTGGTGCTCAGTTAGGAACTACTGCTATTGCACAGACTTTGCTGCAATACCTACTCATTTACCTCATTCACAATCAGTGATTTCCCCCAATCCATTTAATTTATAGTGAATGATCAGGAAGGGGAAAGGGGGAGATGATATTATCTTGTCTTTTAGCCTTGGACTATGTATGCACAAAACTGCAGAGACTTTATCCAAAATAACTTCCCAACCAATTGCTAACCAAAAAAAGAAAAAAAGAAAGAAAGAAAGAAAGAAAGAAAGAAAGAAAGAAAGAAAGAAAGAAAGAAAAAAAGAAAGAAAGAAAGAAAAAGAAAAACATTACACATTAATTCAGCACAGCCAAGAAGGAAGGAGAGCAAGGATAAAGAATCAGAGGTGTAGGAGGTAGGAGGTGGGAGTGGGAAGAAGAAAACATGGAGGGGACATGCTAGACTTAAAAGAAAGAGACCTGAAGGAAAGAGAATTGAAACTAGTTGAGTCTAAATCTATACTTTCATGGTACTCAGGATGGGAATTTATATCTGTAATCACTTTGTCCTCTAACACCAGGGAGTCACAGCTTTGAAAGGAAGTGGATAAAATCACTAACAAAGGGAGAGGGGTCAAAAAGTGAATAACAAGAGAATATTTTTTAAAGACTGAAACAACAAAATTCAAGAGAAAAACTTCAATAAAAACCCAGGACACAAGAAGATAAATCAATAGAGAATCTGCTAAAAAAAAAAAAGGAAAGAAGAATGAGTAGTAAATCCTCAAAGATAATATAAAGCTTCTTCAATAAATTTAAGACAAAAGAAACTCTAGAATATTTCAAAAGACAAATAAAATCCATAAACAAGAAATTAAAATGAATGTAGACCAGAATTTAGTTTTCAATTCAGAATTTTAAGAAAAATTAATTTGCAGGAAGATGGCAGAGGAAAAATAAGGACCTGCCTGAGGTCTCCCAAATTTCCCTCCAAACAACTTTAAAATAATTTCTGAATTGATAGAATCCACAAAAGGATGAGGTAAAACAATTGTCCAACCGAATACAAATCAGAATGTTGGCAAAAATAAATTTCACACTGGATGAGAATAGAGCATTATCTTAGCAAAACAGCAGCAAGTCTTGAGGGCAACTGAATCAGAAGTCTAGTTTCTGGAATTCTCAACCCATAGATGTTCATAGTGGGTCAGATAACCAGACAGAAGAAAATTACAGGGTAACCCTTTGCTGGCAGTAGGTGCAGGACTCTGTGGCATTGCCAATATTCAGATCTGGGAAGAAGTTGTGGATTGCAGTTTCAGGAGGAAAACTAGTACATCAGAACCTTTGGTCACAGGGGGAGTAAGGACCCTGGTCATAGTTTTAGGACCAAAAAAAGTGGTTTTTTTGGAATTTTGGAAGAACTGAAAACATATAGGCCCATAGGCATAGCTCTGAAAACAATTGCACAAGAGTCCTAAAATTTGTGACAGTGTCCCTTCCACTTAGGAGCAAAGTTCAACTTTAATATAAAATTAAAAGTAAAAAAAATAGACTGGAAAAATAAGTGCACACACACACACACACACACACACACACACACACACACACACACACACACACACACACACCAACACACAACCTGATCAAGAAGCCACAAAATTAAAACTGCAATATCCAAAGTCTCAATGAAAAATATAAATTTACCTCAGGTCCAAAAAGAATTTCTAGAAACACTCAAAAAGGATTTTGAAAATCAACTAAGAGAGGTAATAAAGACAAAATTGGAAAAAGAAGTGAAAGTGATTTAGGAAAATCATGGCAAATAGAGTCAATAGCTTAATAAAAGGAGGAACCAAAAACACTGAAGAAAATAACATCTTAAAAAACAAAAGAGACCAAAGGGGAAAGAGGCTCAAAAATTTACTGAAGATAATTCCTTAAAAATCAGAATTCATCACATGGAAAAAGATGAACAAAAATTCACTTAAAAAATAACTCCATAAAGAGTAGAATTGGACAGATGGAAAAGGAGGTACAAAATCTCACTGAGGAAAATAATTTCATAAAAATTAAAATTGGACAGGTGGAAGCTAATGTCTCTATGAGACATCAAGAAGCAATTAAACAAAATCAAAAGAATAAAAAAATAAGAAAATGTGAAATATCTCATTGGAAAAATAACTGACCTGGAAAATAAAGTCAAATTGTTCTATAAGAAATCATGAATGACTGAACTTAGAGTCATGGAATGAATTACATGAACTTATACTGAGCAAAGGGAACAAAACTAAGAGAACATAGTACACAAAAACAACATTGTGAATTCATCAAGAATGATAGATGTAGCTCCTCTCAGCAATTCATAAATCTGCAACAACTATGGGAAATCTGCCAAGGACATTACCATCCAATTCCAAAAGAAAAAATATTAACACAGAATCTTGTGTTCTTCCCTCTTGTTCCTTGGTTTTCTTTCTATTACTTTAATCCTGATTCCTGATTCACAAAATGACTAATTTGTAAATATGTTAAACACAAATGTATATATACAACTTTTACCAAACTGTTTGCCACCAAGGAGAATTGGGTGGGGAAGGAGGGTGGTAGAAAACTATGTAGCTTATAAACATGCAAGTGGATGAATGTTGAAAAACTTCTATAATATGTAATTGGAAAAATAACATTAAATATCAATTAAAAGAAAAGAAAATAGGTTGAAAGGAGATAACATAAGAATTGTCTACTACTTGAAAGTATGACTACCTGAGATTTATGATGGAAAAAGAGACTCGATATTATCTTTCAAGAAATTATCGAGGAAAACTGACTTGCTATTTAAAAAAATTAGAAGGTAAAATGAAATTGAAAGAATCCACTATTTTCTTCCTTGAAAGAGGTTCCAAAATGAAAACTTCTAGTAATATTAGAGTCAAATTCCAGAGCTCCCAAGTCAAGGAGAAAAAAACTGAAAGCAGCAGGAAAAAAATTAAATATTGTGGAGCCACAGTCAGGATAACACAAGATTTAGCAGCTTATACAATAAAGAATCAGAGGGATGGAATATGATGTTCCAGATAGTAAAGAAGCTAGTATTACAACCAAGAATCACTTACTCAAGAAAAAAACTGATAATAAAGGATATTCAATGAAATAGTTGACTTTCGAGCATGTCTGATGAAAAGACCAGAATTGAAAAGAAAATTTGATTTTTAAGTATAAAATTTGAGAATCATGGAAAGATAAACAGGAAAAAGAAATTACAACTATTCAATAAGGTTAGATAGTTTAAATTCCTGCATGGTATTTATAACTCCTAAGAACTTTATCAGTATTAGGAAAGGTAAGAGTATACATAGACAGAGAGCATGGGTCTAATTTGAATATTATGGAATGACACCAAATAGTCAAAATAAAATGAAGACAGATGAATGTACTGGGAAAAGAGGGAAAGGGTAGACGGGTAAATTATATCACATAAAAGAAATGTGAAAGAGCTTTTCAGTGGAGGTGAAGATAGGGATATAAAAGTAGCATCACTTGAACCTTACTTTCATCAAAATTGGCTCAAAGAGAGAATAGCATACACACTTACCTTGTCTTACCCTACAGGAAAGTAGGAAGGGAAGGGAATGAGAAAAGGGAGGTAGACTGATGGAAGAGCTGGTGGATTGATGGGGGGGAAGGTAGTTGTCAGAAACAAAATATCTGAGGAGAGACAGGATAAAAGGAAAACGATATGAATAGAATGAATAGGGTAAATAGAATGAAAGAAGCTATACAACTAATAATCATAACTGTAAAAAAGTTACAGTAAGATTCTCTAATAAAGAGAAATTGTACAGGTCTCATTTCTCAAATATATAAGAATTGAGTTAGATTTATAAGAATACAAATCATTCTCCAACTGATAAAAGGTCAAAGGGTATGAACAGGCAGTTTTCAAAGTAATTAACGCTATCTTAAAGTCATAAAAATGTTCTAAATCACTATTGATTAGAGAAGTGCAAATTTAAAAAATTCTGAGGTACCACCCCATACTTATCAGGTTGGATAATATGACAGATAAGAAAAATGAGAGATGTGGGAGAGGGTGGGTGGAAATTGAGACACTGATGCAATATTGTGGAGTTGTGATTGAACCATTTTCGAGATCAATTTGGTATGCTCAAAGGACTATAAAACTATGCACTACTAGTCTGTATCCCAAAGGGGAAAAAAAGCAAAATGGAGGAGCATCTATATGTGCAAAAATATTTACAACAGCTCTTTTCTGGTGACAAAGAATTGGAAATTGAGGGGATGAATATCTTTGGGGAATAGCGGAACAAGCTGTGGTATCCAATTGTGATGAAATACTATTGTGCTATAAGAATTGATGAGCAGGATGCTCTCAGAAAAACCTGGAAAGACTTACATGAACTGATACAAAGTGAAGTGAACAGAAGTAGTAGAACATTGTACATGAAAATAGCAATACTGTACAATGATATACTGTGAATAACAGTTATTCTCAGCAATACAGTGATTTAAAACAATTCCAAAGAACGTATGATGAAAATTGCTATCTACTTCCAGAGAAAAAAAGTGACAGTCAATGCAGATCAAATCATAGCTTTTTAAAGCTTTATTGTTGTTTATTTATCTGTTGATGTTGATGTTGATCTGTGTTTTCTTCACAATATGACTAATATTGGAATGTATTTTACATGATTGCACATGTATAATCTATATTGAATTGCCTGCCTTCTTAATAAGAGGAAAGAGAAGAGAGGGAGGGAAAGAATTTGGAGCTCAATTTTTTTAAAAAATGGCTACTGAAATTGTTTTATACATAATTGGAAGAAAGCAAAATATTTGAAATATAAAAAATAGCTAACAGGTTAGATAAAATTGAATCTACAAAGGAAAAAAAGTAGAAGAGAAATTTACTGAACTAGAATTTTTAAAAATCTAAGTAGAAGAAATCCTAGCAGAAAAGAAGCAAAAGAAAACATCCTCAAAAGAACATATTCAATAATAGCCAAAGTGACAATTCTTGAAGACAAATACACTCATAAAGATCATTGGTCTCCCTGTAGACATAAGAAAGTAGGAATGTGAGTCAATACTTGCTCAAGTCTTTCTAAGTGACCCTTTTTTTCATAAAAGGTACATCTGCAATTTTTCCCTTTTACTTTTTTGGACTCTTCCCTTAACTGAGACAAAATGAGAACTCTCCTGATATTCCTCCTTAAACATGGAATTCTTTTAAATGTTGGACATGGGTCATCTTTTCAACTTCTTTTTAATTACCATTTCTACTTTCTCACAGAGCATATTAAATATACTGAGATGGTGAGATGCAAATATATTTCCACCAGTTCAATAGTGAATATGAGTGACTCTAAGATCTGTTTCATTGCAGTATTATCATCCTCTGAGTATCAACAATAAAGGCTCTCAGAATAATTTTGTTTAGCTCAATTTCAAGTAAAGCTTATTTCCCCTTTAATCTTTTTTTGCGCTTTTGTGAAACAATTATGATTGTAATCTTTTGCCATCTCCTCTATCAGTTTGAAAAATTGTTTTGTACTCTACACTATGGCTATCTTGATTGTCAAGTCTTCCCACTTTGGAAGGAGATTGTAATAGCTTTTGAATTCCTGAATTCCTTATTATAACTGAATTCCTTATTATAAGCCTCTGAATTCCTTATTATAACTACTTTACACAATTAAATTCCTCGAGGAAATGACTAAGTCAAGTAAAATCAATTCAATATGAATTTTTATTAATTGACTTCTTTAAAATATAATAATTGTTTAATAATGTACATATATATTTTAGTATATTAAAGTTGTTGCTGTTCAGTCATTTTTCAGTCTTATCTGACTCTTTGTCAACCCATTTGAGATTTTCTTGGAAGATACTAAAGTGATTTGTCTTTTTCCTCTCCAGCTCATTTTACAGATGAGGAAACAAAAACAAATGGGGTGAAGTGAATTACCCCTGGAATCTTCTTGAATGTAGACCTGGCCATCTAGCTGTCCCTATTCAAGTACTTATTTAATAAAAGAAAAAAATCACAGTATAAGACACTGTGATGGGCAATGGAGATTCCTTTTTATTATACCATTTGTCTTTTCCTTCTTAGTTCATTTTACTAATAAGAAAACTGAGGCAGAGTTAAGTGACTTGCCCTAGTGACAGTAAGTGTCTGAGGCCAAATTTGAACTCAGGAAGATGAGTCTTCCTGATTTCAAACCCAATACTCTATTGTATAAACTGTGCTTTTTCCATATAAACTTTTATTAAGCATATAATTAACCATATAAACTTTTATTAAGATGTATTGTATACCTAGCATTCTAGATGATAAGGAAGGGCAATTCTGCAACACCTCCTTGATGATTTGTGAATATGAAATTCCTTATAAGCAAGTGAATTCTCCACAAAATTGAATTAACTTTTTTGCACAAAAATATCTTTCTTTAATATTTTAAATAATAATTCCGGAAGAAATCTTTCTAATGTCTATCTTTCCGTTTTCATCCTTAAAAAAAGGATTCTGCACACAATATAAGCTTTTCTTAATGACTCAAGATCATCATTAATTTCTATTATACACAATGGTCAAATTTAGTCAGGAAGCATTTATTATCTACTAGGTGCCAAATGCTGGGAATTCAAAGAAAGGGAAAAGGCAATCCCTGAAGTGGAACAACAAAAAGGAAAATCATTACCCTCAAGTAGCTTACATTCTAACCATCTTGTTCAAAAGGAAGCAAGTACACTGAAATTTGAGACTGAAGAAGGAATCATCAGATGATGATTTAGGGATGATTTTTTTTAAAAAGTCTTTACTTGAGGTGCTCTCATCTGAATTGAACCTTGAAGGAAGTTAGAGGATAAAAGTTTATTGAGCTGAATTTAGTTGAATTCAATGTCTATGTCATTACCTTTGCCTTTTTCCTATGGTTCTAGATTTAGAGTTAGAGTACCTATATTCCCATTACAGGTCTCTGATTTTCTACATTTATAACATTAGTGCTTCATTTTCTTCTATATATATAACATGACAACATGGAAATGAATAGGTTGTACGGACATTTCCAATTATAAATCTGTGGTCATTTTTCAACATCAACAAATGATTGTTTTTTAATTAATCTTTTTTTCAGTCAATAAAAATCTGTTTTCTCTTCCTCCCACTGTAAAAAAGAAAGAAAGGAAAACAAAAATCTCTTTTACAAATATGCATAGTCAGTCAAAGTAATTTCCCTCAATGGTCATGTCGAAAACAGAATCTGTTTCTGAGTTCATCATCTCTCTGTCAAGGTAGCATAGTTTAGCATGAATCTTCTGGAATCCTGTTTGCTTATTACAATGACCAGAGTTTCTTAGTTTTTAAAATTATTTCTTTTAACAATATTGTTGTTATTATATAAATAGTTCTCTTGGTCTTTCTCTCTTTACTCTGTGTGTATTAATAAAGATCTTCCCATTTTCTCTGAAACTATCACCTTTATCATTCTTTACAACACAAGAATCTTCCATCATATTCCCCTCAGTTTCCAAAACTGACTATACAAAAAAAAGAGCTGCAACAAATACTTTTGTACATATTAGTTCTTTCCACTTTCTTTTATCTCTTTGAGGCATAGATATAATACAACTATCACGGGGTCAAAGGACATGCAAAGATTAATAGCTTTAGGGGCAATTGTTTTCCAGAATGACTGAACTCGTTCACAATTCAGCCAACAGTGCCTTGATGTGCCTTTTTTCCCCATAGTCTTTCTAGCTTTTGTCGTTTTCCTTTCTTCTCGTGCTTTTGCTAATATGATGGGTATGAAATAGAACTTCAGAGTCTCTTCAATTAGCATTTCCTAATTATTAGCAATTTAAAGCATCTTTTTTTTTCATTTGGTTATAGATTGCTTGGATTTCTTCTTATGAATATTGCTTGATCAACAGTTTACTTAAACTGACAATCAGAGTTGCTATATTATATGATTCCATGTGTCATTTTTATCTTTTCCTTTTTAAAAAATAATTTTTATGTTTACTTTTGCCCTAATTGGTCAATGGATTAGGTGCACTCAGGCGAGATGGTGCTAAAAAGACTGCTTTATCTATCTTAATCCTCTGCTTTCTATTAAGATTTATTCATTTGGGGCAGCTGGATGGCACAGTGAATAGAGTATTGGCCCTGGAGTCAGGAAGACCTGAGTTCAAATCCAGCCTCAGACACTTTATAATAACCTAGCTGTGTGGCCTTGGGCAAGCCACTTAACCCCATTTGCCTTGCAAAAATCTAAAAATAATAAAATTAAATTTAAAAATTTTTTAAAAATTATTCATTTGCATTTTAATGCTGCTGGTCAGTGCTTACAATGACTAATTCTTTATCAATTTAATAACAATGATAATAGTTAACAGTTAGATAGGACCTACAATGTACAAAAGTGTTCTGCAAATATTATCACATTTAATCATCACAACAACCTTAGGATATAGGAGCTATTATTATCCCCATTTCACAGATGAAAAAAACTGAAGCAGATAGGGAAAAGAAAAATTTCCTAAAGGTTGAGTGACTTGCTAGTAAGTGACTGGGGCTGGATTTAAACTGAGGTCTTCCTGATTCCAGACCTAGTCCCTCTATCCACTGTACCACCTAACTATCCAAAATCATTTCTGATATTTGCAACAATAGTGAGGGAAATGCTATTATTAATTCTGTTATTATTATCACTTCTTTTATTAATAATATATGAGCAAATCATTATTAATGTTGTAGAATATATGATAGAGATAATAGTCTGGTAATAGAACTTATGATACCACAGTTATTGTAAATGGTAAAATATTCCCATGGAAAAAATTTACATGTACCCACCCTTGTAACCATGGACCATCTCTTGGCACTAAATCTTCCCTATTCTATTTCTATATAGTATCTGACCAGGACTAAGTGGACTAAATTTTGAGATCACCCAAATACAACCTCATGAGTAAAGTCCCCTAAAAAACCTATATACAACTATGCTAGCATAGCAACAGTATCTCAGTACCTCCTTCATAAAGGTGGAACTGTCCTTCAGATCATCTGCTCCCTTACAAAATTGGACTAGAACCAGGAGTTCTTGTTTTAAAATTTTTTATTTAATTTTTTTCCAATTATATATAAAGATAATTTTCAACATTCATTTTTTGTAAGATCTTGAGTTCCACATTTTTCTCCCTTCCTCCCTTCCCCTCCCCTCCCCTTAAAAATCAACTAATCTGATATAGGTTATACAGGTTTAACTATGTTAAACATATTTTCATATTAGTCATGTTGTGAAAGAAGAATCATAATTAAGGGGGGGAAGTATGAGAAGAAAGAAAAAACAAATTTTTAAAAAGTAAAGGTCTGCATTCAAACTCTATAGTTCTTCTTCTGGATGTGGATGCTATTTTCCATCATAAATTTTTTAGAATTGCTTTTAATCATTGAACTGCTGAGAAGAGCTAAATCTTTCATAACTGATCATCACACAATGTTGTATTACCTGTGTATAAAGTTCTCCTGGTTTTACTCACTTCAATCAGCATCAGTTCATGTAAATTTTTCCAGGTCTCCTGAAAACACGTTATTTCTTACAGAAAAATAGTGTTCTATCACATTCATATACCACAATTTGTTCAGCCATTCCACAATTGATGGCATGCTTTCAATTTCCATTCTTTGCCATCACAAAAAGAACTTCTACAAATATTTTTATACATGTGGGTCCTTTTCCCTTTCTTATGATCTCTTTGAGATATAGGTCTAGTGGTGGTATTGCTGGATCAAAGGATATGTCCAGTTTTATAGGCCTTTGGGCATGGTTCCAAATTGATCTTCAAAATGTTTGGATAAATCCATACCTCTAGCAACAGTCTATTTGTGCCCCAGTTTTCCCACATCCCCTCCAATATTTATCATTTTCCTTTTGTATTATATTGGCCAATCTGATAGATGGGAGGTGGTACCTCACAGTTGTTTTAATTTGTATTTTTCTAATCAATAATGACAGAGCATTTTTTTCATAAGACTACATAGATAGCTTTAATTTCTTCATCTAAAAGCTGCCTGTTCATATCCTCTGCCATATATCAATTGGGAAATGGCTTATATTCTTATAAAATTGACTCAGTTTTCTACATTTATTTTAGAAATGAATCCTTTATCAGAAACACTATCAGTAAAAATTGTTTCCCAGATTTCTGTATTCCTTATAATCTTGGTTGTGATGGTTTTTTTGTGTAAAACCTTCTTAATTTAATCAAAATTATCTATTTTTTCATTTCATAATGATCTCTATCTCTTGTTTGGTCATAAAATTCTCAGAAGATCTGACAAACTATTCCTTAGAATCAAGTGTTCTTAACTCAGATTTCATGAACTTAGTTTTTTATGATTATTTTAATAACTTTTTCAGTATAGTTTCCTTTGTAATCCTGCATGCTTTATGTTATGTGAAAGGATTCCTAGATTTTGCCAGATTGTCAAAGGAATCCTTGATAGAACAAAAGTTAAGAGCTCCTGACCAAGATGATCTTCAAGATCATTTCTGTCAAAATCTTTAATCCTTTGTAGCAACAATAAATAACAAGGAAAAAGTACCTCTTGCCATTTCTTTGCGAGGTAGGGATTAAGGTATGAAACACTACATAAATCAGAGTCTTTTGACATATTGTTTAATTTTTCTCAACTTTTTTCTCCTTTTTTTCCCTTCTTTGTTTGAAGAATAACACTCTAGGAAAGGGAAGGGGATGGATATTCTGATGATCTTAAGTGATGCAGTGGATAGAAAATACAGCTGTGGTTTTATTACTAAAGGAAATTTCTAGGTAAGGAAACCCCCTCTACTAATGCAAACCAGCACCTTTTCTACAAGTTATGGTTAGTTATAGAGCAGTGTCTAGAGTAGGGAGAAGTTAATTGATTTGCTCAGTATATTTCAGAGAAGGTGGTAGAACCTAAGTCCAACTCTCCATTCACTAATCCAAATTTACCAAGAACAAAAATTAAATTTTAATTAAAGCTAATAAATAGAATAACTAAGGTCCTATTTTCTACAAGTAACCCCCTTAATCTTTCTTAACATATTACTTCATCTTCAATTTAGCCTGTATATATCTTGTTTGTATATGTCACTTATGTGTTTTTTCCCATTAGATTGTGACTTTCTTGAAGACAAGAACTGTCATGTCTTTCTTTTCCTGCTCAGAGTATATCACAGTGTCTGGCAAATAGTAAGCACTTAATTTTGTTTAGGTTTTTTTTTGTGATTGACTGAAAAATTCCAAGTAACATAATGGTACTTACCCAGAAAATATTAATAAACATGATAAAGGCTACTACCAGGGTTGGGGTTGGGGAGAAGTCCTGTATTGTTTATTCTGTAGTTTTTGTTTTTGCAGTTTATTAAAGACTACAATGTAAGGGGATTTGGAGTAGGGAGAAGAAGGTTATAGGCAAATTGTTTCCCACTGCCACTGCAGAAGCCAGTAAATCCTGGCATTGTTACTACTGACAGCTGCTGCAGCCAACAGCATAATTTCCCTCATGGCAGCTGCCAAACTTAGTCCCAACAATAACAGCAATATCAGCAGGAGCTGCAGATACCTTAAAAGAGGACCTCAGTAGGTTTGACAAGAAGATTCAAAGAAAAATGCTTGAGACGGGAGCAATATACTAGCACTTTACCCTGTGCTAGCTAAGTCTGTTGCTTTGTTTTATTTTGTTTGGTTTGCTTTTTCCTTAGCAAATATTGTAACTATCCTTGAGTCTTAACTGATTCAAGGACTAAAGACTCAAAACAATCGATGTTACTAGTGACCTAGATAAAAGAAAAAAAACAGGGCAGCTAGGTGGCACAGTGAATAAAGCACTGGCCCTAGAATCAGGAGTACCTGGGTTCAAATCCGGTCTCAGACACTTAATAATTACCTAGCTGTGTGGCCTTGGGCAAGCCACTTAACCCCATTTGTCTTGCAAATAAATAAATAAGCCTGGAGATTACTGGATTTTCTTTAACAAATTATTAATCAGAAAAGCTTTCTTCATAGTAATGTGGGATCGACAAACTCTTCCTTTTCTTTTCTTTCTTTTATTTTTTGAAGATAGGTTTCTTCTATATCACCAAAGCTGGAAATTCAATGGACAACTTATTGTCTGGATCCCACTTCAGATCAGCATTTTTGACCTGTTCCATTTCTGACCTGATCCAGATTATTCCTCCACCTTTCTCTACCAGTGGTTCTGAACTAAGTGCAAATACTTAATTGGTTTCAGTAGCTCTGAACTCCCAAATGCAAAGCATCCACCAGCCTCAGCCTCCCCTTTATCTTGGATAACAGGCATCTGCCTCCAAGCCCTGCTTCTTTACTCTTCAAGAATGACATGGGAAATGAATCATACCTGACATGGGAAAACAATAATATAACATTATCAATTAGAGCCATCCGAAAATCAAATGAACTGACAATAATTAGTATACACTTCCTCACTTTAAGGTAAATGATCATTTATTGAGTAGACTGGAGAAACACTTCCCATTCAAGTTTATCAGTTTCATTCTAATTCCGAAGTTCTGATACTTTGTGGATTGTGGGAATTAATTTGGAAGTCACATATATGGTTGTAAAAACAACATAAAATAGAAGTGCTTGTCAACACCTGTAAAGTTACTACTGTATCTTCTCTATCATTTGTATCCCACATTTCCCCCTTTTAAAGTACCCTCCCCCTCCCATCACCACCCATCTGTACTGAAATCCTTCCTTCCAAGGACTAGTTCCACCATCTCCAGAAAGTTTCTCAGTGAATCTAGCCCTCATTGTCATCTTATCTAAACTCCTTTATCCTTCATTGTCTCTTTTTCCTTCATTGAAATCCCAGTATGAAACAGATATTAGGAAGTAGAAAAATTTTTTAAAGGGCTGAAGGAATAGGAGGAATGGAGAAATAGAAAGATAATTATATATTTGTCCTTCATTTTTGAAGGAGACCATGACATCAGGAAGATGATGCCATGACATGCACACGAATTGAATTTGAGTGAGTGGGTGCTATGATAAATCATCAGCTTCACATTCTCTCCAGAGTCATATGGGTTCAGTGGTCATATATGAGATAGGCCTGGATGTGAGGCAATCTGGGTTAAGTGACTTATCCAAGGTCACACAGTTGGTAGGTGTCTGAGGCTAGATTGAAACCAGGACCTCCAGTTTTCAAGGTTGGTGCTCTACTATAGATAGGCAGACAAACAGATAGATACACACAAATACATAAATATACACATATATAAAGTGTATAAAGATTAATGTATATATACTTATAATATATTTGCACAGATGAATAAATAAATAAAAATATTTGAAGAAGTAAGGATCTTTTTATTTTTGTTGATTAGTAAATATTTGCTGAAGATTAGCACCTGTCCACAAATAAATGGCTAAGAAAAATCACGATTCTTTCTAGTGAGACAATGTATTCCATTTTGGAATTGCAATTTATGTATGAGATTAGGTTCTATAAATCAGCATATAAGGGGAAAATTGTTTAGCTAAAATTATTACCTCAAATCCCTTAAATTATCGTTAAGTACTATAGTATAGTACCTTTAAACAGTTGTTACTGGATAGCAATCAGGATCTCTTTAAAAGACAGCATTCTATATCAGAGAGCAAATAGATCCAAAATGGCTGTTATCAAAAAAATATGTATGTAAATTTTATTTTTCATATTACTCAGCTGAGCTAATGATCAAAGGAAAAAGGACAGCCAGGACATCATCTCAAATAAAAGAAAATAAAAATAGGTAAAAATTTAACAGACAGTAGGAGGAAAATACTCTTAAAAAGACTTCACACACGAGTTTGATTGTATTAAAGAGTGATCAGACGTTCATATAACTTTCTTATTATTATTTCACAAGAAATACATAGAAGGGCACTTCCAGATGTCCAGGACTGCTAGGAAAGTAATTAAGACTGTTCCTCTTCTTAACTTCATCCTAAGCAGAATAAATAGATTATCTCTGAGTATAAGCAGTCCAGTAAAATGGATAAAAGGTGCATAGGCCCTAAGAATGACTGGAGAAACAACAAATTCATGTCTTCCATCTCACAAATACTCTAAAGCAATGGGTCAAAAACAAATAGAAATGACTGCTACCAAATAGTACATAAGATTCCTGAGGGCCACATATTGACAGCTTTAAAAGTAATATTATCTATTATATTTTATTTTTATTTTCTTAAATATTTCCTGATGACATTTTAATTTGGTTCAGGCTACATCCTGGAGTATTGAAGGACTGCTTGATCTCTCTCTCTCTCTCTCTCTCTCTCTCTCTCTCTCTCTCTCTCTCTCTCTCTCTCTCTCTCTCTCTCTCCTCCTCCTCCTCCTCCTCCTCCTTCTCCCTCTCCTCTCCCTTTGCCCCCCTCTTCCTCTCCTTCCTCTCTTCCTCTCTCCTCCCTCACCCCCCTTTCTCTTTCTCTGTCCACCACCCTCATCCAGTTGAATTCCTACAAGTTAAACACATTATACTACTTCCCTGAAGCTAAAAGAAGATTATATCTTCAATAAGAGGATGTGTTTTTAAATTACAACCTTGTCCTAACTACCTGAGTAACCTAAGGTAACCTGTCTGAACTTCAGATGAATTCATCTGTAATATGTGGATTGAGGCTGGACTTGACTTCCAAGCTCCCTTCCTCTAAATTCTATGAGTTTTCACTTCATTTAATAAGGCTTTTCATTGTTTATCATTTTTAGGAAAGGGTCCTAAAATTCCAACTGAATTGAAACAGACCTTCAAAAGCAAAACTATGTGTTACATTTCCTTTGCCTTCCAACACCCATCATTGACCCAAATCTTCTAGGTATTCAGTAAAAATGAATAATGTCAATCCATTCTCAGACATTTAATAATTACCTAGCTGTGTGGCCTTGGGCAAGCCACTTAACCCCATTTGCCTTGCAAAAAACTAAAAAAAAAGTGAATAATGTCATGAGAATCAAGACTATTTGTATCTGATTTGTTTTCATGTCCCCCAAAGTACTGAAACTGCCTAGTCCTCAATCCTGGGAGCAATGCCATCTAAACACAGACCCCGTTCTCAAATAGCTCATTAGATAAATACATCAGAGCTGAATCAGAGCAGTCAGTCATGCAAAATGAATTTCCCATTGGCATAAAGTGCATCCATGTCTAGAACAGCACTTCCCCTCAGTTGTGGAATCACACTGACCACCTGAGAAATAGAGTCATCAGTCTGGTGACCTTTCACAAAGGATCAATTGATGAACCACATATATGCATACCCCTAGACAAAAGAAAAATATCCAGTGACTCCCAGGTCATCACAACTGTATCTCTACATTGCACCCATAAGTCTCCTCTAACTCCTGCCCCTTGCTCTCTAGGACAAAGCTTTCTCTGTAGCAGCAGCCCCAACAAGGTGTTGTTGAACTATGATATTCCAGCCAAGGCACCCACAACAGGCTTGCACTCCTTCTACCTCTGCACCCTGCTTTCCTTTATGTATTAATCATCAATCAATCAACAATTATTCAGTAAGACCCTATGTCCAGTATTGGGAAAACAAGTACAAAAAATTGGGGGAAGGATCCCTTCTCTCATTGAACTTACACTCTAATGATGAAAATGAGTATATGTAAATTTATATATATATATACATATTTGTGTAATATAAAATTAATAAATACAAATATATGCAAGGTCAATAAATATAAGGCAGTTTGGGGAAGAGGAGAGTAGGAGTTGGAAGATCCAAAAGGTTGGGGGGAGGAAGAGAGAGGAAGAGCCAAAACCTCTCCCAACACCTATAAATAATGCCATAAAACAATTCCTGGAGAAGAAAAACCCAAAAGGGATGGGCTAAAATAATTTTCTAGGCAAAGACAATTTAGAATGACAGCAGGAATGTCTGTCACACCTGGACAAGACACGAACACAGTCCAGCACAGACCTTGCCCAGCAAACCAGGAGCAGTCCTTGGAAGCCCCTGAATCAGGAGATGCTGCTTCCAGTCAGTTCCTAGATGGTAAGAGGGTCAAACAACAGGTTAGAAGGAGATTTCAAGGGTCTCTTTGCTAGCACTGAGACCAGACTCTGTTGCTTTGCCCATACTTGGACTTAGATAAAGTCCTGGCTGGCAGTTTGGGGGTTAGGAGGAACCTTAGCCTACCAGAGCCTGTGCCTGCAGTGGAGCACGGACATTTGTCAGAATTGCAGGTCAGAAAGGAATGCTTGTGTGGTTACTAACAAACCAGAGCACAGGTCAGGAGAGTAGTAAACTCACCTCTCCTTAGATCATACCATCTTAGAAGAATTGAAAACATGCAGGTTCCTAAAAGTATTTCTGAAAATAGCTGCACAAAAGACCTCAAGCTTAGGACAGTGCACCCTCTACCCTAGAAGCAAAGTTTCTTTAAGAAAGAGTTAAAAAGGCAGAGGGAGCACCAGGCAGAGCCACGCAGAGCCGGGCCAGGCGAGCTGCTGTGGGCCGAGTCAAATTCACAATGGGAGACGTGGAGAAGGGCAAGAAGATATTTGTTCAGAAGTGCGCCCAGTGCCACATGGTTGAAAAGGGCGGCAAGCACAAGACCAGACCAAATCTCAACAGACTCTTTGGCCGTAAGACTGGTCAGTCTCCCGGTTTCTCTTACATAGATGCTAACAAAAACAAAGGTATCACCTGGGGAGAGGATATATTGATGGAATATTTGAAAAACCCAAAGAAGTACATCCCTGGGACAAAGATGATCTTTGCAGGCATCAAGAAGAAGGGGTAGAGGGCCGACTTGATTGCATACCTTAAAAAGGCCACCAATGACTAACAGTTGTCTCCTGCCTGGTTTATTTTAAAAAGGAGATGTCTCTCTCTCTCTCTCATGGTGAGATTTCTTTTCTTTTCTTACATGTCCATAATGACCCTATTTAAATTGGTTTCATCAACCTGAGAATTTTTATCATGAATGGCTGTTTAAAAATTTTGTTCAGCAGTTCTAATAGAGAAATTATGTAGATTAGAGAGGCTTGTATTTAAATAAGAAATGATCTGTTTTCTCTGTTTTTGGTCATGATTCCAGTCACAACCAAGCTATCACACATTAATGTTTATTTTAAAAGATTTAGGCAACTTTTTTTTAAAATCAAGGGCTATGTGCCCCACTTCTTAGAAAAGTTTTAATTAAATCTGGCTTCTTTTACTAAACTATGGGGAAAGCCTACTTAATAATTTCATATGACTTTTACCTGTTATGGGTTTTGGGGAGTGAGGGAATTGTTCTGGGGGGGGGGGGTGAGTTACACCCCAGCCTGTCCAAGGTCAGTCCTATTGAATCCATCTTAAGTTCCCTAACATTTTGTGCATAAATAGCTTAATTACAATGATTTGATTAAATACTACCTTTAATTTGTTGAAAGGCATTTCAGTGTATTGTCTAAGGATTGAATAAAGATCATCCCATCATTGTAGGAATTCAGTTGGAGATAGGATCTTCTGACTTGCTAAGTACCTGTTTTGAAGACCTATTGAATAGAAAGATTACAGACATGTTCTTAGTATGTGAATAGCAGTGGTAGTATTCACTTGGAGAGTTCAGCTCTGGAGATGTACCATTAGTACTACATCTGTAGCCATGTTTAAAACTTAATGAACTTGGAGGATTCAGCTGTATGGAGATGTGCCATTAGTACATCCATGGTCACCCCCCAAAACTTGATTCAGCAATTAAACATTTGTGAATATATTTTTCCTGAATGTTAAAAAAAAAACCCAAAGAGTTAAAAATCAAGAAATAGGCTAGGGAAATGAACAAACAACAGAAAATATCCAACCATAGAAAGTTACTATGGTAACAAGGAAAATTAAAACATATACCCAGAAGATAAAAATCAAAGGTCCTACATCCAAAACCTCCAAGAAAAATATAAATCTGCCTCAGATCATGGAGGATCTCAAAAAGAATTTTGAAAATCAAATAAGGGAGACAGAGGAAAAACTGGGAAAAGAAATGAGAGCAATGAAAGAAAATCATGAAAACTGAATCAACAATTTGAGTGAGAAGACACAAAATAATACTGAAGAAAATAACACTTAAAAACAGACTAGTCAAATGGTAAAAAAGATGCAAAAAAATCAATAAGGAGAAAAATGCCTTCAAAAGTAGAATTGGTCAAATAGAAAAGGAGGTATAAAAGCTCACTGGAGAAAATAGTTTCTTAAAAATTAGAATTGAGCACATGGAAACTAATGACTTTATGAGAATCAGGAAACTCTAAAACAAAGCCTAAAGAATGAAAAAAAAATAGAAGACAATGTGAAGTATCTCTCTGGAAAAACAACTGAATTGAAAAACAGTTCCAGGAGAGAAAATTTTAAAATTACTGGACTAGTTGACGGCTATGGCCAAAATAAGAGGAATATTGCTCTGATATTTTAGAACAAGAGGGTAAATTAGAAAGTGAAAGAATCCACCAATCACCACCTAAAAGAGATCCTAAAATGAAAACTTCAAGGAACTATGCCCAAAGAGCTGTGTTCATCTATTGCCCGGGTGTGACAGACATTCCTACTGACATTCTAAGTTATCTTTGCCTAGAAAATTATTTTATCCCATCCCTTTCAGTTATTCTGCTCCCGGAATTGTTTTATGGCATTATTTATAGGTCTTTGGAGAGGTTTTGGCTCTTCCTCCCTGTTCCTTCTGGCTATATTGCAAATAGCCAGAAAGAAATAGTTCAAGTATTGTGAAGCAACTATCACAATAAATGATTAGAGAACTTAGAATATGATATTTCAGAGGATAAAGGAGACAGGATTAACAACCAAGAATCATCTACCCAGCAAAATGGTATATAATTCTTCAAGGGGAAAAAATGATATTCAGTGAAATGGAGAACTTTCAAACATTCATGATTTTTAAAAAAAGAGTTAAAAGAAAATCTGACTTTCAAATATAAGACTCAAGAGAAGCATAAAAAGGTAAACAGGAAAGGTAAATCACAAGGAACATAATAAGGTTAAACTTTATATTTCTACATGAGCTGATGCTACTTGTAACAACATAACTTTCTCATTAGTATAGTTAGAAGTATATTTAGACAGAGGGCACAGGTGTGAGTTAAATGTGAAAGGATAATATCTAAAAAAATAAAATTAATTGGTGAGAGAGGAATGTACTGGAAGAAAAGGAAAGGGAGAGGTGAAATGTGGTAAATTATCTCATAAATCTGGCAAGGAAAAGCTTTATAGTTGAGAAGGGGAAAGTTGAGGCAGGGTGAGTAAACTTTACTCTCATCGGAATTGGCTTAAAGAAAAGATCACAATCACCCTCAGTGGAATATGGAATTCTATCTTACCCTACAGGTAAGTAGGAGGGAAAGGGATAAGAGAAGGGAGAGAGTGATGGAAGAGAATATTGGGGGGAAGGCATAGACAAAAGCAGAATGCTTTTGAGGAAGGACAAGGTAAAAGAGAGAAGGAACAGAATAAATGAGGGGAACAGGATGGAGGAAAAGAAATTAGCAATAGTAATTAAGAAAAAAAGTTGAAGAAAGTCACTCTTTAAAAGACCTCATTTTTCTCAAACTTATAAGGAACTAAATCAAATTTATAAAAATAAGAGCCATTCCCCAAGATCTGATTAACAGTTTTCAGATAAAGGAATAAAAGCTAACTATAATCATATAAAAATTCTTTAACTCATTATTCATTGTAGAAATAAAAATTAAAATAATTCTGAGGTACTAATTTATATCTATTTGATTAGTTATTAGGATATTAATGCATTGTTGGTGGAGTTGTGAACAGATCCAACCATTCTGTAGCACAATTTGGAACTATGCCCAAAGAGCTATAAAACTAATTACACATTTTGACCTAGCAATTTCTCTACTTTTTCCAAAAGATATAAAAACAAAAAAGGAAGGGGACAGATGGGTGGTACAGTGACTAGAGCACTGGCCCTGGTCAGGAGGTCCTGAGTTCAGATCTAATCTCAGACACTTAATAATTACCTAGCTGTGTGACCTTGGGCATGTCACTTAACCCCATTGCCTCACAAAAAAAAGGAAAATTATATATATATAAATCTTTATAGCAGCCTATTCTTATGGCAAAGAACTGGAAACTGAGGAGATGCCCATCAGCTGGGGAATGGCTGAACAAATCGTGATAGGTGATTATGATGGAATGCTATTGTGCTATAAGAAATGGTGATAAAGATACTCTAAAGGAAACTTAGAAAGATTTACATGAGTTGATGCAATGTGAAATGTACTCTACACAAAGAAGCAGCAATACTGTAAAATGATCAGTTGTGAATGATTTAGCTATTCTCAGCAATACAATGATCCAAAACAATTCTGAAGGATAATGAAAAATGCTATCTGTCCCCAAAGAAAGAACTGATAATATATGAATAAAGAATAAGGACTTTTTTTAATTTTGTTTTTCTTTAGGGATTGTTATCTATATTTTCTTTCACAGCATGACTAATATGGAAATGTTTAACCTGACTACATATGTAAAATGTAAATTGAAATACTTGCCTTCTCAATGAAGAATGGAGGGAGGAAGAAAGGGAGAAACTTTGGAACTCAAAGTATTTAAAATAAATGTTAAAAAATGTTTCTACAAGGAATTGAGGGAAAATGAAATATTAAAAAATTCCACAAAAAATGAAGATGGAACATGAGTTGTTTTTGTCTAAAAGGAAGAAAGGGATTGTGTTCAGCAGAGGTGAGGGAGAGGGAATGCATTCCAGAAGAGAAGATATACAATACAAATGCATCATGAAGAAAGATGGAATGTCCTGTATGTGGAATGGAGAGAAAGTTAGTTTGACACACTCACTCAGTGTAAGAGAGACAGTAATATATAAAATGAGACTGGAAAGAAAGGAAGCAGTTTTAGAGCTTTAAAACCCAAAATGAATCTATATTTGATTTTAGAGAAAATGGGAAAACACTGGAATTTTTTGATTATGGAAATTGCAAGGTCAACTCTGCACCAAAGGAGATTTATTTTCATAATATATATAGTATGGACTGGAATAATGAGTTGAATCTAGAAAACCAATTAGGAACAGAGTACTCTTTTTAGAGTTTTTTATAAATGGGGGGGGTAATATTAGTTTGTTGCATGGTGATTCTATTAAGCAGTGATGCAAAATCTCCCCTAAAGCAGCAGTCTTACCCTGAAAGATCTTGGGCAACAATCAGGGCTTACTCTTATAAGTAATGATAGCAATACTCATGTTGATAGAGAAAGCAGTCTTATAGTAATGTCCTAACACCAACTTCTGTCAATGCCAATCATGGATTGTGGTCATGGACATAATCCATGGGACCCACGCTGTTGTGATGAATGAAGACTGGATTCAAGTGAAGTATGAAATTAAATAATTTTTAAACCTTGGACAAACATACAGAATAAATATGGTTAAAAATTACCTATGACACTTAACACATCAATTGCGTACCAGGCGACACTAATACATCATAGTACACATAGCTGGCATAGAGAAATTCCTATCCAATTACCTTTAATCATTTAGTTTTCCAAATGCTATTATTTAACCAATATGTGACTTTGTTTATAGATAAAAGCCTTTAATTGACACTTAATTACTATTCAAGTCTTTTTCTTTGCAATGAACTAATTAAATGTTTTACTAAGTAAAAACAACTGTGAGTAAATGAGCTAATTAGTGTCTAATTATTGGTTACTAAAGATTACTCCAAATGACTTACAAATGGCTTCTTTTTTTTATTCTGACTACTGAGAATTTTAAGTGCTAACCTTAAATAATTGCATGCAATTTATTTCTCAGAGTGTCTACATAAAGTTAACACAAGTAACTTTCATTACAGCTTAAAGAATGACTTTTACCAAACTCAAAATCCTGTCTCCTTTCCACTGAGTGTCATAAGGCCTTTTTGAGAGGCAGAGCTTGAGTTGGAACCTGGGTAGGGAAAGAAAGAACTCAAGAAAAGCGAGGATGAGGCTCAAAACAACCAGTACTGTGTTGTTGTTTAGTCATTTTTCAGCTATGTCCAACTCTTTGTGATCCCATTTGGGGTTTTCTTGTTAGAAATACTGAAGTGGTTTGCAGGGGTAGTTGGGTGACAGTGGATAGAGCACTGGCCCAGGAGTCAGGAGAACCTGAATTCAAACTCAGCCTCAATCACTTAATAATTACCTAGCTGTGTGACCTTGGGAAAGTCAGTTAATCCCATTGCCTTGCAAAAATTTTTAAAAAAAGAAGTGGTTTGCCATTTCCTTGTCCAGGCCTGGCACTCTTCACTGTGCCATCTAGATGCATAGTATCATCAAAATATCAGTTTAGGACAGGAAGACTGGGTCAGAAGCAAAAGATGGGAAATTAGCTAAATTAAATCTTCCAAGGGGTATTAAATATCTAAAGCCATCGGATGAAAAGTAAGAACTGCATTATAACAGCTGACATTTACAAAACTTGCTTGCTAAACAAACCCCATTTGAGTAACTGTTCCATGGTCAGGAAAGTAATAGAGAGACATCATGAAAAATAAAGCAGCTTAGAATAATGAATTGAACTAGCCTAAGAGGCTCAAATTTCCTATTCAAGTCTTACCTTTGACACAACCTGGTTGTATGACTCTAGTCAAACTGGAAAAAACTCTCTAATACTGTAAATTAATTACATTGGTACAATTGGTACATTGGTAATGAAATTAGTTGTTCATTCCTGATTCCTAAATTATAAATGAGTAGACCAATTCTCAAGAGTGAAGTGAGTTGCCAATACTTAGATCATCAGTTAATAAGCATTAGAAACAGGATTGAAACATTAGAAACAAATCCTAATTTGACAGCCACCACTTGAACCACTCCACTATCCGCCAGGGTCAAGCATGTTATGTCTTGGAATGTCATCACAGGAAGCCTACTTGAGCTAAAGGGTTCAGATTCTCAGGATAAGATAATTTGTCTTTCCCTTTCTATGTTTCCTATCAGCCCCTTAAAATGGTTTTTCTGTCTACATTCCTTCTAAATTTTAATACTTAAATACCTATGAGGGGAGACTCAAACTAATTCATCATTCTTTTTAATTGATTTTTTATTGGTATCTTTAGTTTTTATACTGCCTATTCATCATTATATACTGGAGGGCAGGGGTCTTCTTTATTCATACCAGCCCTACCTTTGATGGTCACAGTGAGATAGAGTTTTAAATTCCCAAATGTGTCATATTACAAAGTCTGCTTCCCATTTTTTATAATATCGTCACCTACTATATTTCATTAAGAGGGGATGGAATAAATTTATTCTTAATCTCTTTCATTTCTTTGAATTAATTCATGCACTTTTAAAATATGTATCT
Organism: Macrotis lagotis; assembly: GCF_037893015.1. Classification (NCBI taxonomy): domain Eukaryota; kingdom Metazoa; phylum Chordata; class Mammalia; order Peramelemorphia; family Peramelidae; genus Macrotis; species Macrotis lagotis. The sequence goes on along the minus strand of NC_133659.1, from coordinate 178,253,708 downwards.
TAAATTACCAACAATTTGAAGCTCTGCCATTTCCATAAAATGTGCTGATAATGAGTTATTCAATTTCCCTGTTTCAGGGAGAGACTAATTCATCAAGACCAGCTGAGCCCATTTAGTGTCCCTCTAAAGGTACAGGTGAATATAATTTCAGAGCAATTGCATGGTTAATACATAGGACTAAATTTGTTGGCAAAATTTCTCTGATCCTCATTGTAAATTATTTCTAGCTATGTCATTAAGGTCAAATTCGATAGTGCCCTTGTGAGTTTTTTTTCCTTCATAAAAATTAAGGAAGTCGCATACATATATATACAGCTCCAATCTGATCTAATACAGTACTAAGTTCCTTACTATGTGCAAAGAATTGTGCTATACTTTGATAATACAGTGACAAAATAAAGAACATTTCTTCCTCTCAAGAATTTTGAAATCTAATGTAGAGGCAGATTGTATAAAAAGAAATGTGCCAGGCTCATCATTTGAGGAGCAAGGAGAGAGTATTAAGGGAAGCAGCAAAAACCTCCTATAGGAGATGCCTCATGATGACCAAAACCTAGAAGAAAGCCAAAGATTCTAAAAGAGAACTGATTTTAAAAGATCACAGAAGTTCAAAGTTTAGGGCACAGGAAAAAGACTGTATTGGCTAAAATGAATAGTATATGAATAGAAGTAATATGAAATAAGCCTGGACTTTAAATGTCCAACTGAAAAATTTGTGTTTTATCCTAAAAGTAATAGGGAGTCACTGAACTTTCTTCTGCAAGAGAATGACATGATCAGACTTACGTTTTATGAAGCTTCTTTTGGAAGCTGCATGAAAAATTTATCAAAGCAGCTAGATGGTGTAATGGGTAGATTTCTTGACCTAGAATCAAGGAAGATCTGAGTTTGAATCCAAACTCAGATAATTGCTAGTTATGTGACCTGAGCAAAACACTTAACCATTCTTGCCTCAATTTCTTCTTGGGCAAAATAGTTGGAGAAGGAAATAACAAAGCACTTCAGTATCTTTACTAAGAAAATATTAAATGCAGTCCCAAAGAGTCAGATGTGACCGAAACAACTCAAGAATAAAAAATGGAGAATGAATCAGAGGAGGTGAGATATCAGTCATCATGCTCCTACCCATGACCTGATTGTGATGTGTAGTTGCTTAAGCAAAATTCCTTTCTGTTTATCAGTTTTATCCATAGACATAAGAAAATCAGAATCTCCAGAAATAGCAAGTTAGAATAGACTCTAAGAAATTATCTTACTTAAAGCTGATGATAAGTGAAATTATATAAAACTGTTCTATACTTGGGTACAAGTCTCAGCTGTGTGATCATGGAATTATTCATTAATTTCTCTCAGTCTTGGCTTCCTCATCCTTAAAACATGGAAAGCAGGGGTGGCTAGGTGGTGCAGTGGATAGAGCACCAGCCCTGGATTCAGGAGTACCTGAGTTCAAATCTGACCTCAGACACTTAATAATTACCTAGCTGCATGGCCTTGGGCAAGCCACTTAATCCCGCTGCCTTGCAAAAAATCTGAAAAATAAAAACATAGAAAGAAATCAATTAGGAGGTTATTTTAAGAGATGATGATGAATGATGGTGATGATGATGATGATGATGATGATTATGACGAGAGAGAGAGAGAGAGAGAGAGAGAGAGAGAGAGAGAGAGAGAGAGAGAGAGAGAGATCAAGGTCCTAAGATAGTCTTGGTAAATACTCATATTTATAGGATAACATAGAAATAATGACATAGAGAAATAAACTGAGAAGTGGTCAAATAAATTGAAGGAGAACTAAGAGAGAGCAGTGTCATGAAAACCCAAAAAGCAAAGGATGTTCAGTAGGAGAAGACAATCAGCAGTGTCAAACACTTCAGAAAAGTCAAAGGTCTAAGAAAAGATCATTAAGTTTGACAATTAAGAAATGACTGATAACTATGATGGCGAGAGTTATTTTCATTGAGTGATGATTGCAACTAGATTTGCAACTAGATTGCAAAGGGTTGCAAGGTGAGAGAGAAGGAAATAGAAAACAAAAACAGAACATTTTTTCTAAGATTTTTGCTATGAAAGGAAGAAATGATATGCAAAGATAGTTTGAGATACTAATGATCAAGGAAAAAAATTTTGTTTGTTTTCTGTTTATCTTTTGTGTTGTTTTTAGGATCAGGGAGAAATGGACAGATGTGAAGATTGCATGGAAATAATCAATAGAAGAGAAGAGAAGAGACTGAAGACTGGACAGAGATTGGTTAGGCAGAGAACAATAATTGCAGAAGGAATCTCCAGAAAAGATAAAAGTGTCTGGGATCAAAGATATGAGTGGAACTTTTGATCTTGGTGAGGTTTTCAACGAACACTGGAGTAAGTAAAAGAGGAAAAAACATGAAATTATGCCAAGAGTTCTTACCAGGTAGAGTAGGAAAGAAGAGGTAGTTTGATAATAATAGCACCTCTTTGCAGTACAGTATGAGATGATTAGCGGGGGGCGGGGGGAGCATGGGAGACTAGAAGAGGGAAGAGAAGGTTTGGAACAATCTCATTTTATAGATGAGGAAATTCAGAGTCCTAGAGGTGAAATAATTTGTCCATTATCAAACAAGAAGAAAGTTAATAAATTGAAACATAAATGTTGCTATTGTTTCTTGTTGTTCTCGAAGAGGACCAATGTGTTATCATTAACTCAATGTCCTGACTTTCAAGAGAATTGAAGTGAAACAGGGCTGTACAGCGTCATCAGCCTCTCCAGAGTCATGGGAGTGCAGTGGCATGACATAAATCAAGACAACATGGCGATGGCCCAGGATACAGTGGGAGATTTTGGCCTTTTTAAGCTAAGATCTTTCCCAGATTTCAGTTTGTCTAACACAATGCCCATTCAATGAGAGGGAACTAGTAGGAGTGAGACAAAAGATGAACTAGAATTCTGTCACAAAAAGAATTCATCTGGAAAAAGAAAATCTTCAGTTTCTGGCCTGAACAGAAAATAATTGCTATTATACTCACTCTGATAAATCAAAACCCCAGCAATGAGCAAGTTTTGCTTAGACGGCACATAAATGACTTGTTCATTGTCATACAGCTAGTGAATAGCAGAACTGTAACTGGTCTTGTGATCCCAGTCTTGTGTTATTATGGAAGAACCTTGGCATGTGTTTCATAGAAGTGTCCTAAGACTTATTTGGCTGCTCTCCAAGAATTTGATGTGCCCTCTGAAAAGAAAATACTCAAGAATGTTTTAAAAAATTGAATTAAATTTGCAGTGTATGTTACTTCAATACAACTAAAATATGAAGGCAGAAACAAGAAGATCAAAATTATATAGTCCAGAAGAAAATTAACTGTTGAATTTAAAGAAAAAAGTTTTGGATGACTAGATAGTAGCAGGGGAAAAACAGATGAGGGTATCATAGTCCTGTGAAGGACAGTGAAATGACATTTTCACACTCTTCCCTCTTATTTCCCCTCCCCTAGCATTATGTAATTAGACATACCTATGATTCACCAAAATGCCACTTTTTAAACCTATGCAATTTAGAATAGAAATGACTTGTGCTGAGCAGAGTCTGATAAACAGAGGGATTTATGAGCAAGTTTTATGAATTACACTTTTGGACCAAATTTCATTTCAAACCCACTAAATCAATTGCTATCTCCTAGTTGGGAATCACAATTGCTACTAAGGGAACAATCTGAATGGCAACTAGAGCAACTTTTTTTTTGCTATTTTTGCAAGGCAATGGGGTTAAGTGACTTGCCCAAGGTTGCACAGCTAGGTAATTAAGTGTCTGAGGCTAAGAAAATATCAAATTTTTGGCTATGTGATATATTAGCAATAAAAAATAATGCAATAGAAAAATTTTTATATGATGGGTCCACTCTAGGAAAGATAGTCACTTGATTTCTAATTCTGGAAATACAGTTTCACTATTAAGTTCTCTCAAAATAGCAGCCAAAATGTCTCAAGAATTCTCTGTATAAAGCTTCTTTGAAAGATAGGAGTTGGGGTGGCTAGGTGATGCAGTAGATAGAGCACTGGTCCTGGAATCAGAAGCACCTGAGTTCAAATCCGAACTGAGTCACTTAATGATTACCTAACTGTGTGGCCTTAGGCAAGCCACTTAACCCCATTGCACCCCACTGCATTGCAAAAAAAAGAAAGAAAGATAGGAGTTAAAACAATCCTCTTGGGAAAGTTTTCTTCATCTTCTTTCCCCTCTATATTTTTACATTTTTCTCTCATCATGATGAGACTATGATCTCTCCACAGATGATAGAATGGCAGCTAAACTGTTACTAATCAAAACTCTACATCTTGAAAGCACAAAAATATTCTTTGTGTGTGTTCTCTGTGGAAGTGGACAATTGAAATTGGAATTACATAACTATATACAAATAAATTTAAAGAAATACCTATTAGTTTTTGGTTTTGGCTTGTTTTTTGTTTTTTGCAAGGCAATGGGGTTAAAGGGACTTGCCCAAGGTCAAACAGCTAGGTGGTTATTAAGTGTCTGAGGTCACATTTGAACTCAGGTTTTCCTGACTCCAGGGCCAGTATTCTACCCACTACACCACCTCCCTCCCCTCCAGTAGTTTTTTAGGAAGGAAAACAAGTGATCAGTAAATAGGAAGTTCATGCTATACATTGTCATTTTCATACAAATGTATTTTTATAAATTACTTTTAGTTACTGCAATTTCTTTGGCAAGGGAAACTTCAATATGGAAACTACTTCTATTAATGTATACTGGTAGCTGCTACATAATTTATATGATTCTTTACCATTTTTGTATTCCCTTAGACCTCTTTGGTCCAAGACACTTAGCACCATTTACCTCTGTTTCCTCACCTGTAAAGTAAGCTGAAGAAGGAAACGGCAAGCCACACTCCAATAGCTTTGCCAAGAAAGTCTCAAATTGGATCACAGTGAGTTGGACATGACTGATAAACAACCAAAACAACAATAACTCTTGTTGTCTGTCTTCCTTTAAAAATTCACAATCCATTCACCACTTTATTTTATGTGAGCAAAAAGAGTTAGCTAATACACACGTGTTGTCATTTATTAAATTATCTCCTTAATCAAGGTAATAAATCAATTTCCAGCTGTGTCTTGGCAACATTATCAACTAGCTAAAATGAGACTTAAATGTTCCTCACTTTTTAGGGTTCCTTAAAAATGAACTCAATTTTCCTTTCATCTCCAGAAATTCAAAGATACTAGAGGCAAAAAGACCCTGGCAAATCGTCTCCTCTATCCTCTGAAATATTCCACCATTCCCTGACTGAATAATTGCAGTTTGTTTTTCTTCCCATAAAAAAATATTGATGACTGCCCCGGACTAAGTTTTGGAAGAACCAAACCCATTTCTACATTTAATCTTTAAACTAAAAAAAAAACTCCTTAGCAGCCTAAAGATATTTTCTATTTTCAAATAATTTTGCTGTATTACATCTCATTACCATAATTCTGGTGAGTAATGATTCTTTTTTAAATTTTTTTCTAACCAACCTTACTTACAATGTACTTCCCAGAAACCAAACAAGAATTTCCAGTAAAAAGAATAGACATTCCTCCCTCTTCTTGCCAGAGATATGCAAGCACTGACCTTAGGAGATTCACAATTAAAACTCAGTCTCTTTATGAATAACTTACTCAATCTCCATATATATATGTGTGTATATATATATATATATATATATATATATTAGTTGAAATTCATCTTCTTACAGATGCCTCATAAGTCAAATTTAAAAGAGGAGAAGAGACTATTCTCATTTCTGGTCCTTAGTTTCTTAATTTGCACAATGAACAAGTATAATTAGTTGTCCTCTAATATCCTTTCTAGCTCTGACTTTCTAAGACTTTCCTCCCAACATTTCCCCAGTGTTCTAACCATATTCTACAGACATACCACTATAGTAGGGTTTCATGGAGAAACAATTCCTATTTGTGTGTGTGTATTGAGAGTGGAAGATAGAGGGAACTATGATTTCATTGGTAAGGGGAATTTCCAGCAAAGAAAATCCCTCTAATCAATGTAGGTCTATGTCTGTTCTAAAACTTCTGGTCCTAGAGATTTCCTAGAACATTTTCCAGGATCATATAGCCTATATGCATAAGAAGTAGGACTAGAATCAGATCTTTCTGACTATAAGACTGACTTTCTTACTACTACTACTCCAAATTACCTCTCATGTTATTTAAGGAAGCCTCTTCTGGACTCTCCAATCTAAAGATTGTAAAATGAGTATTGAAAGTAAAGTTGCTATAGTCATGTGTGGACCAGAAGAGTAACTTCACTCTTCCTTATCATCAGGGGAGGCCAAGCAGCAGCTTCTGAAGATATCGCAGCCCCAGCATCTGAAGACACAGAAAGTAAAGTTCTTACTACTAAAATCCTTAGTACTGTCACATGCTTCTTTTGTGATTTTTTTTAACAGTAGCAATGACATTAAATAAATGTAGGACGATTAATACAATGAATAGAATGGCATAACCTGGAATCAGGAAGACTCATCTTTCTGAGTTCAAATCTGGCCTCAGACACTTATTAGCTATGTGACCTGGGCAAGTCACTTAACCCTGTTTGTCTCAATTCCTTCATATGTAAAATGAGTTGGAGAAGAAAATGGCAAACCACTTCAGTAGCTTTACCAAGAAAACCCCAAATGGGGTCATAAAGAGTTGGACATGACCAAAACAACAAATTACCACTTTCTTTTACCACAAAATACCAAGGACCATTGGACCATTCCATCTGAATTGCAACTGAAACTGTGTATATGTATATATATATATATATATATATATATATATATATATGTAGATAGATATGTTTGTACATACATACACATACACACATGAAATCTATATTGTCTACCTCATTAAAATTACCTCTTGAAAGTAGGGACCATCTAACAATATTAATTAGCATTTATATGACATTTTAAGGCTTTTCAAAGCACAATATTTGATCCTCTCTGACCACTTCACAAAGGGCTGTTTTCCCCTAATCATTTTCTTCCACTATGGATAAATTGAAGCTATCATAGAAGAATCCCAGAATCTAAGAGTTGAAAGTGACCTCATGAACCACAATGTCTAACCCAGACCTGTCCAAGAGTTCCTTCCACCACATTGTCAATAAATGACTATCTAGCTTCTTCTTGAAGACCTTCAGTGTGAAGGAACCCATTGTCTTTCATTCAAGTTTTGGATTAGCTCTCATTTTTCAGTAGATTTTAATCTTCCCAAAAGCAGGAACTTTTTTGTAAGTTTTGTCTTTGTAAACCTAATGTCTAATACAATGCTTTACCCAGAATATGCAATTAATATATTCTTGGTGAATTGAAATTAATTAGATTTTCATCACATAAAGCCAAAACTTTCTGTTCCACTTCAACCTTGTCCTCCCAGTTCTGACCTTTGAAATCAAGCAGAAAAATCTGCTCCTTTTTAACATGATAGCCCTTCAAATACTTAAAGACAGCTATCATATTCCCTAAAGTGTTTTCTCTACAAAGCTCAATACCTCAGTCTTCTTCAACTATATCAATAACAATGCCAATACCAATAATCATAATAATAATAAAATGATATAATATAAGCTTATTCTAATAATAATAGTTATAATTAAAGCTAGTATTTAGGTAGCTCTTTAAGGTTTGCAATGCACTTTGATTATATTGTCTCCTTTGACCCTTACACAGCATATTTTCCAGCTTTCCCATCTCTTGATAATACTCTTGAAAGAACTTGTTAATTTTCAAAAAAATTAAAGCTAGTAAATGATAAAATAATGCCTGTATTATTCCAGTTTGAACTGTAATGAAACAGAATGATCACACTTACCTCTAATCAAGCTACAGGGTTTAATGGTAGCATTCAAACCACATACCAGCAAAACAAAAGGAAAAAAAAAGGGTGGCTAGGTGGCACAGTGGATAGAGCACTGGTCCTGGAGTCAGGAGTACCTGAGTTCAAATCTGACCTCAGACACTTAATCCCATTTGACTTGCAAAGAAAAAAAAACGGAAGAAAAAAGAAAAAAAAGACACAAGTAAATATTTGATTCTGCCTTATTATCATCTTTGGAGTTTAATTTTGATCTAGATCTGGAAAGTGAATTCATATACATCATTGAAATCAAAGAAATTGATTCAATACACCCTATAAACAAATCCTAAATGACATGAAGGGGATTGTTTGTGTAGGTTTAAACTGGTGAAGGTAAAGGAAGTGAGTCTTACACAGGGTAGACTTAGGTATAGCAGTTCTCTAGTGCTTTAGAATGCACTAAACATGAACAGGTCAAGATAAAAAAAATAGAGGTTGGTAGAATTCCTTTGGTAGCAGGGGCTGCACTAACAGATTCATCAGTCATCTAGTTGTTTCTTTTCTCTGGGGCAAGAACTCAGTCTAATGAGCTTTTATCAACCTCACACTAAAAATATATTAAACAAAGTTTGATCTTTATTAATGATTCAGAAAATACTAAAGGAGTGTGCAGGACCTTAGGGTCATTATTAACATCCAATCCACCAGAACAGGAGGTCATGGTGAAGATTAAGAATAAATTTAGGAATCATAAAGCAGAGAGAAAGATAGAATGATAAAAGATTATGATTAGATAATGGGATTCTTAATGTACAGCTACTTGGATTTGTAAAATAAGAGGATTGAACAAGAAACTCTAATGTCCCTTTCTCCTTTAGTAATCAGTGTTCTAGTTATTTTATTACCTCCAGAATTGAATTTAAAATGTTTTCAGCTTTTATAACACTTCACAATCTGGTCCCTTCTTACCTTTCCAGTCTTCTTACACTTTACCGACCTTTGCAAACTCTTCCAACTAGGTAACTGGGTTGTGAAAGTACACACCTAAAGTAAGAAAGACTCATCTTCTGAATTCAAATCTGACCACAGACATTTATTAACTATATGACCCTGGACAAGTCACAAAATCCAACTTGCCTCAGTTTCCTCATTTGTAAAATGAGCTAGAGAAGGAAATGGCAAACCACTCCAGTATCTCTGCCAAGAAAACCAAAATCACATAAGGAAAAGTTGGACATGACTGATACAACTGGCCAATAACATACTCTATGATTCAAGAATATTGATCAACTTGCTCTATGCCTTATCTCTAGTCATCTTCTATAACTCAAATGCTCATCCTCCTCAGTTCTATGTCCTGACTTCCTTTGTTTCTGTCCAGACTCAGCTCAAATTCCACTCTCTATACCCCTCTTCTGCCCCACTGCTAGTGCTTTCCTTTTGATTCCCATCTCTATCTAATATGCATCTAGTAAGGCAGCTAAGCGGCACAGTGGCCTTGGAGTCAGGAAGACTAGAGTTCGAATCCAACTTCAGACCCTTGCCACCTGCTGGCTGTGTGGGTGTGAGCACGTCACTTAACCCTGAGTGCCTCACATCCAGGGCCATATCCAGGCATCCTATTTCATATCTGGCCACTGGACCCAGATGACTGAAAGAGAAAGTGAATCTAGTGGTTTAGCACAGCATCCCCCTTATTCAAATCTAATTCATGTGTTTGTCATGGCATCACCTTATGAGGTTGTAGTCTTCTTCAAAAGTGAAGTACAAACATTATTATTCACCTAGTTATTTACATGTTGCTTTCCCAATTAAAACTTGAGTTCTTTAGGGACCAGAATCATACTTTTGTCTTTCTTTGTTTAAGAAGTGTACATAATAAGCATTTTATAAATGCTTATTATCTGACTTCTAATATATAAGATATAAGAAAATATAAGAGGTTGGTTTAAATTTGTGCTTATCCATCAACATAGATCAGAAAACAAATTTTCTGAATAACTAACTATCTGCAATAACACTATGGGGCAGGTAAGTGGCACAGTGCTGGGTAGATAGAATGCTGGGCCTGGGGTCCAGAAGACCTGAGTTCATATCCTGTCTCAGACATTGACTGTTTAACTTGGCAAGTCACTTTGTCTATTTGCCTCAGAATCATCAACTATAAAATGAGGATCATAGCAGTTCAGAGAAGTTTGCCTTGGTTTACCTTTTTGTTAAATGTCAATCAAGACAGTAAAATTGAAGTGGGTGGACTAGAAAACCTCTGACATTATTCAAATTTACAATTATATAATCCTTATTATGCAGATGAAAAAAATAAAAGTGACTCTCAGACATTTTTACATGTCTGAGGTCACACAACCAGTAAACTCTGGAAAAGGGTGCAACCTCAGTTTTTCTACATTCAGTGTATTTCCCATAACACTGCTGTCTCACTAGTTATTTGACTCTTTTGCAAAATAGTAGACCTGGGTTGATTTGGGGTTGAATTTTTGCTGATAAGTCTGAGAATCATGGGCATGACATTTTTTGGAATCCATGAAAGCAGACTGGCATTTGTTCACCTTGGAAGTTCAATTAAATATGTCATTTGAGAGTTTCTTTTTTTAAAAGAAAAAATATGCCAACAAGAAATTCACCAAATATGCCATATCTTTTCTTAGATTTACAAAATCTTTCATAGTTTTTACAGTGAACAGTATTCACTGTCTTTTACATAAAAACCCCTTAATTTGCATTCTTCCATTGCACTGCAATCAGAATTACATTCAAATGATGAGTAAGGGGAAAATTCACAGGAATTTTAAAATGCTTCATTAAGAAATTCCCTAAGGGAAAGTAAAGAAAGAAGGGAAAGAGGAATGGAAGGAAGGAAGGAAGGAAGGAAGGAAGGAAGGAAGGAAGGAAGGAAGGAAGGAAGGAAGGAAGGAAGGAAGGAAGGAAGATAAAGAGTGGGAAGGAATAAGGGAGGTTAAAAACCTTCTGGTGTATAAATTTGCTGCTATGTCTTTCAGGGTGAGAAAAAATTGAGATAGGATAAAGGACAATTTGAAAGGCATGTCTCCTACATATATGCCTTTATTCAGTTTTTTAATATAAAAATGAGGAGGGCTCACATTAGTCATAGTAATATGTGAAGTCTGAGAAGAAAAGCTGTTGCCAAATAGGGATCAGAGAGGCTTACTCAAAAGGTAGAATTAGAACAAATTTCTTGGAATGTGTAGTTCAACACTCTACAAGGAAATTGTAATCTTAAAATAAGGGACAAAATGGGGCATGGAGGTGAAAGGACATAGAGCATGCTCAGAAGGAAAGTATTAGCCCAGGTCCATAGCATATTGTTGGCTAAGGTTAGGCAGAATATCACATTTTCAAGTACAACAAAGAGGTTACTATATCCTATTTTACTTCTGGTAAGTGTCCTGTATTTATTTCATTATGAGCATTTTTCTCTGCATTGGTCTCTGCATTCTTCTGATTATTTTATAACTTCAGGCCCCACCCAAAGAAAGCAGTGCCATATTGTATGGGTAAACGGTAGGTATTCAGTATTGCCAAGGTCCCTTATTTCCATCTACTAATGATCAACCAACCAATAAGCATTTGTTAATATTTATTGGGAACTATTTAAAAAAGAGGCAAAAGATAATCCCTACCCTCAAGTAGATTACAATCTAAAGGTGAGACCTTTCTGTTCTGAAATGGAATGTCTCTGAAGTGGAACCATCTCCAGTAAGACACTTGAACCATCACTATCTTACCTCTACCTCCTGAATTTGGAATTTAGATAAAGTCACATAGAATAAGATCCTGTATTGTTTTTGTTGTTGTTGAATCATGTAAGAATCTGTGACTCCATTTGAGATATCCTTAGCAAAGATGCTGGAATGGTTGCCATTTCTTTCTCCAACTCACTTTATAGTTGAAGAAACTGAAGCAGAGGGGGTTAAGTGATTTGCCCAGGGTCATACAGTTAACAAGTGTCTAAGGTTGGATTTGAACTCAGGTTTTCCTGACTGCAGATAAGGTGTTCTATCCACTATGCCATCTAACTGCCCAAATAAGACCTAAAAGACTGTACAAAAGTTACAGAAATTCAATCAGGGAAGCCTGAGCATCTGGAGTTGGGACTGGGAGGGAAGGGAATAAGGAGGTGAAGAGAGGAGAAAATTCTCCAAAGAGAATTATGCATCTCCAGAAGAGAAAGCCACAAAGATACAGAAATGTCAACACTCAGAGATAGAAGCAGAGCAGGAAGAATTCCCAGACCAGATTGGGAACTGGGGCAGTTAAAGGGGTATACATAATGGTGGGATCAAGGGAATCTTGAAACGAAACTCATTAACACAGAAAAGGAGCTCCTAGATACCCCTAAGCTGCTAGACCAGGTTTTCTGGAGGGAAGTAGAATTTCAAGGCACCTACAAATCCCAGTACAAGCAGAGCCACCCTGGACAAAGTAACAATAGAATCAAAAGGCAGCAAGGGAATAAGTAAACCTAGGCATCAAACTCCACTGTGCTGTGCAGATTGCAAAGTCAACTCTAAGTGGAAAAGAATCAAAGTTAGTGACCCCGAGTGATGTCCCCCCTTAGAGAGGCATTGGAAGATTCATATTAGGATGGGAGTCCAAGCGATGGCTTAGATGGGGGAAGTAGGCACTCACTAGAAGCCTGGGTTACTAGTAATCCTAAGGACTTTCTCTGGGCAAGGAGATTTGATATTGTACATCTAGTGTGTAGTTCTCTAGAAGAGTGAGGGTTCATTTAGAAGAAATTACATTTTTTAATGTTTATATGCTCAGATTCAAGTTTTTTTCTATAAAGGAAAACAAAACTATTCCTATGGATGATCTATTGTTCTGCTGAATACTTGCACAGGAACTGAGTCCTCTACACATCATACACCCCTACAGACACACACACACACACACACACACACACACACACACACACACACACACAAACACATTTCTAAAAATTAGCAAAATTCTGTTGTTGCCAGGGAAGATTCTGGGTGGGTGCATGGAACCAAAGAGAGATTTCTGATTGATGCTCCCAAAACTGAATCCTATCCACATAAACTCAGAACTATGGTTTTGGCTCAGGGATTGAGCATATTAACACTGATAAGAAAGATTTTGCAAGAAATATGAATTGGAACATTCTAGTTGCAAGAAATAGCTAGGGGGGAAAAATGAGTTAACTGTGACCTGGCACAAAATCATAGTCCCAAGGAAATGTCAATTGAAGATAAGAATTATTTCTTTTTACAAAATAAATGCAATGAATACTGATCATTCATAGGCACTTTGGATAGAAGGGGGAAAACTTTCTCCTATCTGGCCAAGTGCTGAATGCATAACGTTGACCTTCTTCACCTTTCCAAAGCACTATTATTTTTTTTCCTCTCAAAAAATAGTGAGGCAAGCATTTTTATGGGGGTATGGGGTAAAGATATTATTTCCATCAAATGAATATTAAGCATGCTGTGCAGGTCACTTCAAGGACAGGATTAACCAATAGTAAATTTCACTAAAGGTCTTGTCAGCAAGGTTTTTTTTTTTTAATATGCATAGTTTTAAGATAACTTTTCACAAAAAAAAAAATACTTCACTTGCAGTTCCAAAGAACCCTTTGTTAGAGGTTAAAATGAAAATCCTTTTTATACAGATTTCTATATGTCTTTCTAACTAGATTCAGTAAAACTAAAAAAAAGCATATTCTATGATATATATGTACCATAATTTAATTTTTGTAATTGTATACAATGTGACTATTAAATTAATCAAGGTTCATTACTAAATAAATACAAAAATATTACTTAATGAAAATGTTTTTAATTTACTTTGGTAAAAAAAATTTTAAATATATTACATAAGTAATTAATAAATATTTGCTGATAGTTATATACATATAACCTATATTAGATTGTTTTCTATCATGGGGGTGGGGCGGAGGGACAGGACAGGATAGAGGGAGAAAAATGTGAACCTCAAAACCTTACCAAAAAATGATTGTTGAAAAACATCTTTGCATATAGTTGGAAAAATAAATAAATGAAATATTAACAATAAATAAATAAATGCCTGTTGGCTGTTTAAAAGAAAGAATAACACTGCAGTTAAGGAAGAAACAATATTTTAAAAGGGCTTCCAGAGCTACCATCCTTCCTCATTCATGGAGCTTTTTCCTTCCTTTTATTAACAGGTTGTGGAATCTTCCACATAAAAACATGATAGAAGCTTCATTCTCTGCTTCCTAGCCATCTGGTCAGAAGAGAATAAGGTAGACATCTTAAACCTTTCATATGTCCTGGGGTTATGCTTTGTTAATTAATGAGTTCTTAGCCAGATATTCAGACCCCACCCATGGGTCACTTCACTCCCTACTTTTGGACATATAACAAGCCCTCCTCCTCTCTGCAGTACTGGAATCATGATCAAATCAATTTTGCCATTATTCCTGCATGGTCTATTGTCAGTATAATTCCTTAAGGTCATATAGGGAGGAACTAGGTGGTATAATAGAAAAAATCCTGGGCCTAAAGTCAAGAAGAGCCTCATATCCAGTCTCAGCCATTTACTAGGTATGTGTCCTTAATTGAGTCACTGAACCTTTCTCTAATTCAATTTCCACTTGTATAAAATGGGAATTATAATCACAAGTTTGTTGTGCAAATCAAATGATATAATAATTATGAATCATTTTGTACAATGTCTGAAACATAGTAGGTATTTAATAAATACTAGCTCCCTTCCCTTCCTTCGTCTTCATGACACCCACTCTCCTATGTATGTATATTTTCTTCTTTTATTAGAATATAAGCTCCTTAGAATATAAAAACCCCTTTGCTTTTGCATTTTTATCCCTGGGATCTAGCAAAGTGCTTGACTCTTGACTGCTAGAACAAAACTAATCTCTCTCTTTCATGTGCTAGTCCTTCAAATACCTGAAGTCAACTATCATGACTCCTTGCAGACCTTTTTTTCCAGACAAAATATCATCAGTTGTTTCAACTAATTCTCATATGATGTGGTCAAAAAAGTTTTACCATTCTAGTTCTGCTCCTTTGGAGATTTTTTCAGCTAATCAATGTCTTGCTTAAACTATGGCACAAAGAATTAGAAAAATTACAAACAGAAATCATTTATTTTGTTGCTAAATTCAACATTCTGGTAGGAGGGGAGAGGTGACTTGTCAGACATGAAGGGAAACTCGATAACAACTAACCAGGTGTGTGGAAAGCATAATAGAAAGGTAAGAAGGCTAGAAACCTTCTTGCTCTCCATTGGTCAGATCTCCTATTCAATACTGTGCTCAGTTCTTTCCACCATTATTTTAAGAGGGACCTCAACAGCTTACCAAATGAAGAAGGAGATCCCTCAGTAGAGGTTTTCAAACAAAGATTGGAAAAGCCACTCTTTAATTATCTTGTAGAAAATTTCCTTATTCAAGTTTAAAGTTGACTCTCTGAGATCCATTCAAACTCTGGATTCCGACTCAGAATTTCCTGAAGCCATAATGTTACTACCTTTATCTTTTAGCACAGATTTCCTTACATTTATTTATATTCATGGCACTATGGTAACTCCTTTTCTCTGATGAATTATTGGAAGCTAATGTAAGTTTTGGCAAATTCCATCATTCTGGAAAGACTTCAAGGACAGGTCCAGTTCCAGACAGAAGGTCTTTAGTTTGAAGATCAGTATAAGCAAGTTCAAAGAGTTCCATCATTAGAGCTGACTAGGAAGTAATAAATGTCTTTAGCAACAGTCACTCACCAAACTATCTAATAAGTCTTTAGAGGGGTTTTGTTTTGCATGAAAAGAGGGAATACTCACAATGATGAGATTATAAGGTCTTGAAATATTGAATCACAAGCTAATTTTTCTAATTCAAGAGCTTATCATAATCTTAGCAATTCCTTTTAGAATAATGTATGATGGTGAAAATGATATATTCTCTATATGGATATGACTTACTTTTAAGGAAACAGTGTATAAAACTAAATTTACACAAAAGTTAAGATGTTATTGTTTCTATTACAAAAGAATTTTTCAGTTTATAAAATAATTTATAACTTTTTTATTCTAGATATACTATTTTCTTTTATTTGACCCAGGATTTCAGTGGTATAGAGGAAAACCCCAGCAAAGAAACTCCATCTACTAATGTAGATCAATAAGTGGCCTGCAAATTACAGGCTTAAAGAACTACTTGAAGCACTTGGAAGTCTTGTGACTTGCTTAAGATCACAAAGACTCTATATGTCAGACCTCAAACTTGAAAACCAAGTCTTCCTGAAATAAGATCAGTTCTCTGTCTACTTTGTCATATTCCTTTTGAGGATATGTGAAATGTGATAATTTATCCACAGATGTATGCATTGTGGTTTTAGGTTTTTTTTTTGGGGGGGGTGCAAGGCGATGGGGTTAAGTGACCTACTCAAGGTCACATAGCTAGGTAATTATAGTGTCTGAGGTCACATTTGAACTCAAGTCCTCCTGACTCCACTGTGCCACCTTGCTGCCCAAGATATATGCATTGTGAAAAGGAGAAAATGTACCTTGGAAGCAATAAATCTCAAACTTCCTTTGTTTCATGGCAAAGTATTTTTTGATAGGAGGAATGACAGCACACTGAATGTTGAACTTAGCAACAAAGAAAGGTTGTCAGACATTTGGGACCCCAAACTCATTACTGGGCCTGAGAATTCTTTCATCTCTTCAGCCATTCCTCTACCTCCTCCTCCCTCTTTCTTCCCTTCACCAGAAATGGAATAGAGAATTCCCTTTCACACCACTGTTGGCAGAATTATCAATGAGACCTTCTTGATAACAAACAGGGAAGATCTACCAGCAAGTCATGGGGAAGTGGGAGCTGGGAAATGTAGAAATCTTGGCGAGGGGAGTGCCAGTGTGCCACAACAAATCTCATGAAAGACCTAAGTTAACCCTTTCCAATTCCAACCAATAATCTTTGATCAAACAACAAAAACAATAATGCAAATAGTAGCCGATGTTTATATTGTACTTCAACATTTGCAAAACTTTTCATTCGCATTATCTCATTTGATCCTTCCGATAACTATTTCAGATATTATTATCTCCAGTTTCAGTTCATCTTCCAGTGTCTCTCTATCCCACTTTTCCACCCTTCTTACTTTTCCATTTTGCTCTGCACACACCTATTTAGTTGTGACCAAGTTTCCCTTCATGTCTGACAAGTCATCTCTCCCCTCCTACCAGAAATTACTATGTCTATATTTTGCATTACCTAATGTGAATACAAATCCCTTAAAAAGACTATAAGTTCCATGAGTAAAGATAATTTTATTTCTTCTAGAATACTGACTGGAACAAAGTTGTTGTTGTTCAATCATTTCAGTCACATCTGACTCTTTATGATCCCATTTGAGGGGTATTTTTTTGGCAAAAATACTGGACAGATTTGTCATTTCCTTCTCCAGATCATTTTACAGATGAGGAAACTGAGCCAAAGAGGGTTAAGTAACTGAGGTCAGATTTGAACTCAGGTCTTCTATCTACTGTGACATCTAGCTGTCCACCTAGTAGATATTTCATAAATGCTTGTAAGATTGAGTTAAACTTAAAGAGCCAAAGTAAAATTTGTATGATCACAGAGCTAACAGGTGTCAGAAGAGGAATTTGAACTCACATTTGTCCTTACTCTGATTTCAATATTCTTCATGTTTCCTGTTAAACATACGAATTTATTTATTGACCCTGAAAGTAATTGGGTTTTAATCAGGAATTTTTTCTTGAGAGGTAGAGATTTGATTCACAATTAATCTGCCCTTTGTGCCATAGAGAAGGGATATAAAGAAGAAGAATGATGGCTATGGGGTTGGCTAACATTTATAAATTACCATGAGACTATTCTTAGAGATGCAACTTTGAACAAAATCCCTCAATCCCTAAAAGATAAAAATGTTTAATTGAATCCATATTTTTGGCACTCAAGTTTTTAAACTTTTCATCATTTTCCATTTTTTTAAAAATCAGGGTATTTAATCCTTTCATAAAAAATATGGGAGACAGAGAGAGGAGAGAGAGAGAGAGAGAGAAAGAGAGAGAGAGAGAGAGATTACTGGTTCTAGCAACCAATCTGACTTGGGTGCTCTGAGGTTTGAAAATGATTTCTCCATAAGTTGGGCAACGATATATCTTAACTGTAATTTGGCTGATGTGGCATTTGAAGGAATGACTTCATTACTTCCTTCTCTACATCCCTCCTTTCTTCCCCAGTCCTCCCCCTCCAATAACCCACAGCTCACCAAGCAACAAGAAGCTTCAGTGTTTTGTATTCTCTCAGTACAATAATGTCCCTTCACATTATTCAGGAAGGCTGCCATAAATGACCAACACAAGATTGTTTTGTTTTCTTTAAATTAGAAAGCCCCAGAGGAAAAAAACAGGCACTCAATATACTGTTAGTGGTGGAGTTGAAAACTAGTCTAATCGTCCTGGAAAGCAATTGAAAATTATGCTAAGAATTGACTAAAATGTTCCTAGTCTTTATCTCACTTTTAGGCATATATACAAGGTAAAAAATGCTTCCCCACTCAAAAAAAAGTATACAATTATACATTCATAACAGTACTTTTGGGGAATAGCAAAGAACTAAAAGGAAAGTTGATGCCAACATATTGGGAGATTATTAAATAAATGATGATGTGACAATATGATAGAATATTAATTTACCATAAATATCAAAACTGAAAGATTGAGAGAAACATGAGAAGAACTATGTGAACTCATGTTGAATGAATTGATCAGAAAAAGGAAACTAATATGCTAATATTAGTTAATTATATATTGTATATAATTAGTTAATAATATAATAATAATGACTATAAAAACATTAATATGAAAACAAAGAAGTAACATTGAAAACTGTGTAATTATAATGAATAAGCTTGACCTACAGAAGAAATGGGAAAATGTATCTCCTTGCTTTCTTGTAGATGTAAAAGACTATGGGTATAGAATGTGGTATGTCCTGTTAGATGCAATTGATACGTGGATTAATTTGACTGAACTGCTTTATCCCCTTCATCTTTTATTTTTAATTATGAATGCTTTGTCTTTAGTTTATTATACCAGATAAAAAAAGAGTGGGGGTACATTTAGAAATGTAAGAGAGATAGGGTAGGGCCAAGATGACAGAGTTGAGGAAGCATTATAGTTTATCCCTGCCAAATTTCCCCTCAAACCACTTTAAAGTAATTCCTTAAATTGAATTCTGGCATACTAGAGCCTCCACCCCCACAAAAAAAAGGTCCAACAGATATTTTTCTATCTCAAGTCAGCTTTAGAGGTTGGAAGGAGAGGTTAAGTAAGGTGGGAGCTGATCTAGACCCTTTTTGGAAAAAGCACCAAATATGGAGTATCTTGGAGGTAACAATAGAAGTATTATGAGCTTCAGGAGTTTTCAAGTCAGATAATCAGAGATTACAGTAGACTCCTCTACTAGCACTAGGTTCAAGAACATGTTCTGGGGGCAACTTCATTGATTAGACACATTTCCAGATCACAGTTCCATGATAATCACAGAAGAGTAGAGGCCCTGAGGAGTAGTATCACTTGCGGTTCAAGGGAGAAGGAGTCCTGAGGAGCTATATGCTTGCAACTATAAGGGATTGGGTGCCCTTCCTGGGTAAGGACATAGTACACACCAGCAGGATAGTGACTACACCTCTCCCAGATCATACTATTTTTAAATAACTAAAAATTTCCAAACCCCCAGAACTAACTCTGATAATAGCAGGGTGAAAAAAGCCAGAACTTTTGGACAGTATTCCCTGCCCCAATTTCCACCCCACCCTGGAAATAGAGCCCAACTTTGACAAAAATTTGAAGTCAAGAAATAGACAGCACAAATGAAAAACAATCATAAAAGAACCTCACCATAAAAAACCTGTGTCAGGAAAGAGCAGAACACAAACTCAGAAAAAGACACTGAAGTAATGAGCAAAGCTTCAAAGGGGGAAAAATGTGTATTGGACCTAAGCCCAAGGAGAATTCCTGGAGAAGTTAAAAAAAAATTTAAATTCAAGTGAATAGTAGAGAAAAAATTGGGAAAAGAACTGTGATTGACTCAAGACATTTATGAAGATGGCTTGATAAAAAGAGATAAAAATTACTAATGAAGATAATACTTTAAAAACAGAATTGACAAAATGGTAAAAGAGGTACTAAACAACAATGTTAAAAATAAGTTCTTAAAAAGCACTGGTCAGATGGGAAAAGAGGTCTGAAGAAAATAATTCCTTAAAAACTAGAATTGGGCTAGTAGGCAAGAGACAGCAAGAAAAAATAAAACAAAGCAAAAAGAAGGAAATAAAATAAAAGAAATATGAACTATTTTATTAGGAAAACAACTGACCTAGAAAATAGATTGAGTGAAAATTTAATAATTATTAGACTACCTGAAAGTCATCTTCAAAGACATTATATTTAAGGAATTGCAAAAGAAAATTATTCTGTTGTAAAAGCAGAAGGAAAATTAGAAATTGAAAAAATATATTTCACTGATCACCTCCTGAAAGAGATCCCAAATTGAAAATTTCCTAGAATATTATAGATAAATTCCAGAGCTTCCAGGTCAAGGAGAAAATATTTCAAGCAATCAGAAACAATTAGAATATTGTGGAACCACCATCAGGATCACACAAGATTTAGCAGTTTCCAAATTAAAGGAGTAGAAGGCTTAGAATGTGATATTCCCAGAAGGTAAAAAAAGTTAGGATTATAACCACCTACTCACAAAAACTGAGTATAATCCTTCAGCAGGAAAAAAAATGGATATTCAATTAATAAAGTACTTAAATGTATTCCTGATGAAAAACCAAAGCAGAATAGAAAATTTGACTTTCAAATACAAAATTCAAGAGAAGCACACAAAGATAAACAGGAAAGAGTAGTCATAAGGAATTCATTGAGGTTAAATAGTTTATATAATTATCTGGAAAAATGATACATCTAAATCTTTTAAGATCTTTATTACTATGAGGTAGTCAGACAGACATAATCTGAGGACATGGAAGTGAGCTGATTATGTTGTCATGATCTTGGAAACAAAAAAGAATAGGCAAGAGAGATGCACCAGAAAGGAGGGAAAGGCAGAGGAAGGAAGAATGGAGAAAATATCATAAAAAAAAAATAAATCTTCAAGGAAGAGCTTTTACAATGGAGGGAGAAACAGGGATGGGGAAGGTATTCTTAAACGTCATTCTCATCTGAATTCATTCAAAAAGAGAAGAATCTAAGTAACACTTAATTGGGTAAAGAAATCAGATTTATCAAAAAGAGAAGTAGGAGGAGAAGGCAATAAGAAAAGGGTGGGGATGATAGAAGGAAAGGCAGGTGAAAAGAGAAAGTGGTCAGAATTGAGAAGAGTTAGGGCAAAAAAGAAAAGAAAAGAATAAACAGAAAAAATAGGGAAGAAAAAAATAGACAGCAAAGTGAATTCATTCATAAAACAGAGGTATATATCAAAATGTCTTAGAAAATAGAATCTAAGAATATATTGTTTAGAACAAACACACTTGAAAAGGAAAGATACACACAAAGTTAAAAAAAACAAGGGCCTAGAGCATAATCTATTAAGCTTCAGCTGAAGAAAAAAAAGACAGGAAAAAATCATGATAAAGACAAAGCACAAACAAAAATGGACCTAATTAAAAAGATAAAGGAAACTTTATTTTACTAAAAGGCATCTTAGACAATGAAGCACTATCAATGAAAAAAAAATTATGTACCAAATTTCTTAGAGGAAAAGTTAATGAGTATAGAAGGAAATAGAAAATTAAGTTATTCTAATGGTAGACTTCAACTTTACCCTTTCAAAACTAACCATAAAATAAATAAGAAAGAAACTCAGAAGATGGATGGTGATTTTAAACCACCGGAAAAGGTGTTTTATAGATCACTGGAAAAAAAGTAAATCAGAATAGGAAGTAGTTATCATTAGTGTCCCCATTTAGGACCTGTACATAGTGTCAACTTTCAATCATTTAAAATATTGGAAAAGAACTACAATATTGTGATCCAAAACAGCAAAGATATTAAAATTTTGTTTCTAGCTAGCTTTAGAATATATTATGGACTAGTAGAATCAAAAAGGAACTTAAATAAGAAAAAATTCTTTGGTTAACAATTGTGCCAGATTATATGAGGAGGTCTGCCTTCTATGGGGGTGGGGGAAGCAAGAATAGGGGGGAAAATGTAAAACTCAAAATAAATAAAATCTTTCTTAAAGTTAAAATATATAGGGAGGTGATACAAATATATAAGACCAAGAGCTATTCTCCAAAACTTAAATAGTTAAAGAATATGATCAGATTTCAAAGGAAAAATTGCCAACTATAAATGGCCATTTAAAAATGCTTCAAATCACTATTAATAAGATAAATGAAAATTAAAACAATTCTGAAGTTTCCTCTCACACCGAATAATGTGTCAAAGATAATGAAAAAAAGAGTATTTACACATTTTTAGTGGAATAACTGTTACTTAATTCCATTTAATTAAAATTAGAATAAAATCTCATATCATTTGAGGAAACTAAATTGCTCACATCCTATGTTACCATGACCCCATTGTTAAGTATATCCCCATGAATGTTAAGGACAGAAAGATCTATGTATATGATAATATTTTAGAAGAAATTTTTGTGTTGGACAGCAGGGTAGTACAGTGGATAGAGCACTGGCCCTAGAGTCAGTTCAAATCCTGAGTCCAAATCCAACCTCAAATATAAAACAACCTCAAATAATTGCCTAGCTGTGTGACCTTAGGCAAGTCACTTATTGCCTTAAAGAAATAAATTTTTTAAAAAAAAGTTGAGAAAAAATAAATTTTGTGATAGCCAAAGAACCAAGAGTGGGTAGAATCAATTAAATGGGAAATAGTTGAACTAATTGTGCTATATTAACATAGTATGAACACAAGAACAATAGGAATTCAGAGAATGAAAAGACTCATATGAACTGATACAAAATGAAATAAGAAGAATCAAAAGAATAATACAATCATGACAATAGTTTAAGTGAAAACAGAAATATGACCATAGATTAAAATCTGGAAGAGACCTGAGAAACCAGCTAATCCAAATCCTTCATTTACCAATTAGGATCTAAACCATGTCCCTAGATTTGTCCAAGATCATACAAGTCATAAGTGCCAGAGCTAGAATTTCAATCCAGGTCCTTTGATATCAAATCCAGCCTTCTCTCCACTGTCCCATAGAAGGTGGGGGATTACGGAGACAGAGTGTTCTTTTTTCTGATAGATGTGGCCATACCATCTACTGACTTTGCTTCCCTGATTTTTTTGTTGTTTGCTGCTGCTGTTGTTGTTGCCATTGTGGTTGTTCTTTCAAGGAAGAGTTGGAGTAGCAAACATTATATCTGAAAACTATGACAATGTAAAAATAAAAAGCATCCAAAAGGTTTTCTTTAGGTTTTTGCAAGGCAATGGGGTTAGGTGGCTTGCCCAAGGCCACACAGCTAGGTAATTATTAAGAGTCTGAGGTCAGATTTGAACTCAGGTACTCCTGACACCAGGGCCAGTGCTCTATCCACTGTACCACCTAGCCACCCCTAAATGTTTATTTTTTAAAAAAATATATTAGACAAAGGAAAAGGTAAGAAGTTGATCTTAAATGTATGTCCTTAATTATACCTTTTTTATGTTACTATTTAAAGGAGTTTACACCCTCTGACAAATGTTAGAGTGTGGTCTACACACAAACAGATGCTTAGTGGGTCAAGAGAGGTCAACCTTGGTTTCTAAGTTTACTTCAGCTGATTCACAAAGTGGATAATCATTTTTCATATAAAAAAGAATTGTCTGTAACTCAGCAAGAACACAAGGTAGTACCTTGCACAGCGGTTGCCCATATGGAGGAGAAACAGAGGTGGTGTGTGCCAACTGCAGATCCAATTAAAATTTGGAAAGGTTGTTCCGTTATCACATTTGCAACCATAATTAAATTTGCTAACTCTGAAGAGTTGCCAAGCTTACCTTTTTTTTCTTCTTTCTTCTTTTTGGAATGTGGGACATCTGTTAGCCTTAGTATGGACAACAAAATATGGGAGATGACACAAATAGCCAAACTTCTTAAAAATCTGCGTCATGGTATATATTGTTTTGGGGGACTCAAAATGTTGCACTTTTTCATGTTTCTTGTTGTTCATTGAGATTGTTTTATTACAAATGATCCTTTCCCCCAGAGTCAGACTTCATTCACAACTGGAATTGCCATGGGACTTCAGTTTCCCCTCTAGCAAATTTAAGATTAGGAGTGAGAAACTACAAGGAGAAATTCTGTTATTGCACTGAGTCCTTCTCAATGATTTATCAATGTCAGAATTATATAGGTCATCTAATTCATTCAGTTACCATGTAAGAAGGCAGTTAATGACTCCAATACTAAATGGTAACATTGAAATGAACATAATATTTTAAATATATATATGACAAAAAACTGTATAGTCAACAGAACATTATTTATGCTATAATATATACTATATTATGGAGATTGTGAACTTTTTTGGAGATTGTGAACTTTTTAAAAAATATTTTGATAACTGTATATCAATATAATTGGTTTTCTCTATAGTCCTATGTATTTTGTACATGTAAAATCATTAATCATTAGAGTCTATTGGTTTCACCAGCCTGCCAAAGAGGTTCAAGACATAATTCAAGTCAACAATTATTTACTAACCACTATATAAACACACATAAACACATATAGGTTAAGAATCTATTTATCAAATGATCTCTAAATTCCATTCCAGTTCTGATGCTATGACATATTTTAAGGTCTTAAAGAGGATCAAAAAAGTCTAAAGACTAAGAATAAAAACTATTTATGTAGTTAATAGAAATTGTGAGAAAGTATGAAATTAAAAATCTGGTCAAAAAAGGAATGCTCTGATAATGAGAATTGCTATATGACTAGAAAAAATACAATTGGGAAGAGTTTGAACTAATTAAAACTGTTCTAATACTAAAAACAAAGAATATGGATGTGATTAAATCAGTTTTTGTTTCAACTCTACCATTAATTTTCTTTGACATGGACAAATCTCTCAGTCATTCTACAAGCATTAAGTCCTATGTGTCAGACATTGGGAACAAAAATGAAATGGTTCCCACCCTCATAGAAAGGAGATCTATATATGTGAATATACATATATATACATGCATGCATATATACAAAAAATTAAATATAATGAAATTGTACATGGGAAAAGGCTTTAGTTGTTGAAGAGGTTTCAAGGGCCTTCATGTAGAAATAGCCTTTTAAGTTGAATTTCAAAGGAAACTAAATTTTAAAAGGTAGAGGTTGAGTAAGAAGTACCTTGGGGGGAGGGAGGGGCAGAGCCAAAATGGGGACATACAGGCAGGAATTGTCAGAAGCTCTTTCCCAGAACACTCCAAATGCTATAAAATTAAGACTCTAACCAAATTCTGGAGTGGCAGAACCCACAGAAAGCCTGAGTGAAACTATTTTCCAGCCCAAGACAACTTGGAAGATGCACAGGAGCAATAGTACAACCAGGTCCAGTCATCCAGAATAGCCTGATGGGTACCTGAGTCCCTGGGGGTGCCTGGGTCCATGACAGTGGGAGCAGTTTCCAGACCTTTCTGCCTAGAGATCACCAAGGATAACTGTGAAGGTGAGCAGGAAAACTTTGCTGCACCAGAGTGAGCACAGAGCCTAGGTCAGCATAGATCTCAGCACAACCTTCCCCCAGGAACTTGTGAAGTCACACAGCAGCTGCTTCCAGAGAGTTCAACCCACAGATAGTAAGGGGATCAGGAGAAACTGCAGGGAGGGGTGTCCCAAAAACCCCAAAAGCTTTGGAAGTACATTAAAATCAGGTCATAGACTGGGGAAATGAGCAAACCACAGAAGAAAAAGAATCTGACCATAGAAAATTACTCTGGTTCCATGGATGATCAAAATATGCATGCAGAAGATGACAAAATAAAAGCTTCTGTATCCAAAGCCTCCAAAAAAATTAGGAATTGGTCTCAGGCTATGGAAGAGCTCAAAAAATGTTTGAAAAGCAAGTAAGGGAGGTAGAGGGAAAATTGGGAAGAGAAACGGGAGCAATGCAGAAAAAATCATGAAAACCCAGTCAGCAATTTCATGAAGGAGATACGGAAAAAAAAAAAAAAGAAAATAATATCTTAAAAACCAGTTTATGGGGCGGCTAGGTGGCGTAGTGGATAAAGCACCGGCCCTGGAGTCAGGAGTACCTGGGTTCAAATCCGGTGTCAAACACTTAATAATTACCTAGCTGTGTGGCCTTGGGCAAGCTACTTAACCCCATTTGCCTTGCAAAAATCCTAATAAAAAAAAAAAACAGTTTAGGTCAAATGATAAAAACAGTCCAAAAGGGCAATGAGTAGAAGAATACCTTAAAAAGCAGAACTGGTCATATGGAAAAGGAGATAAAAAGCTCTCTAAAGAAAATAACTCCTGCAAATGTAGAATGGAGCTAAAGGAAACTGATCACTTTGTAAGAAATCAACAAACAATAAAACAATACTAAAAGAATGAAAAACAAGAAGAAAATGTGAAATATATCATTGGAAAAACAACTAACCTGATTATCTTACCCTGTCTTACACTAGAGGAAAAAAGAGAGAAAAGGAATGGGAAAAGGGATGGGGTGGGGCAGTGTAGGTGATAGAAGAGAAGGAAGATGGTAGGAGAGGGTAATCAGACACAATACATTTTTGAGGAGGGACAGGGTGAAAGGGGGGGGGAGAATAGAATAAATGGGAGTAGGGAGGAATAAACTGAAGAGAAATACAGTTAACAATAGCAAATGTGGGGGAAAATATTGAGCAACTTCTCTGATGGACTTATGATAAAGAATACAACCCATCCCAGAGGCAGAGCTGAATACAGACTGAAGTTCACTGTTTTTCCTCTTACTTTATTTTTTTGAGGTTTATCTTGATGGAGGGAGGGGGAATTATGTTTACCTTTACAACAAAATTATTGTAGTAATGTGAAAATAAACAAATTTTAAAAAAAAAAAGGAAGTACATTCTAGATAGGAAGCAGTCAGTGAAAAAGCACAGAGATAGGAAACAAAGTTGCTACTGTTTTGCACAAATACTAAGAAGGTGAGATTGACTGGAACCCAAAAGTGAGTGAAAAGAAGTAATGCAAATAAAGTTGGAGGGGTAGGTTGGAACCAGGTTATAAAGGATTTTAAATGTCAAACAGTAATTTATATTTGATCCTAGAGTCTAGAGAAACCACTGGACTTTGTTGAGTAGAGGAGTGACATGGTCAGACCTAAACTCTGGGATAAACATTTTGCCTCTTCTGTGTGAAGAATGTATTGAGGAGGAGATCTGAGGCAAGGAGACCAATTAGAAGGGAGGTCAGCTCCCTTCTCTGTGCCTCATTTCCTTATCTATGAATGAGAAGTTTGTAGGAGATAAATATTACCAACCCTCCCAATTTTAAAGCTCCATGATCTATGATTAATCATGGGTTTTCTCATGAAAAATCAACTCAGCTCTCACTGAGCATAATGCTTCTGCTGTGTTTGACTGACTTTTTTTTCACCTTATGGCTACTCATGTTTATCAAACTTTCTCCATACATATTTTGCTTAGAAGACTGTCTTAAAACTACAAGGGTTTGTGTAGGAAAATAAATCTGTCCAGGAAAGCAAACAACTACATACATGGCAGGAATACAAGTCTCAGGGCACCAGTCTAGTATTAAACATGAGAGATGGTAAAGAACAGACAACCAAAAAAAAAAGTCTCAAAAATGAGACTGAATTGCAGTACAAAATCAGAAATTATTAATGGGCTATGCCACTGGAATAGAAAGGTATCTTGAAATTTAAGCAAGCCTTTTTTTCATTATTTTTACCTACCCTCTCTCCTTTCAAATTACAAACCAGAAAGAATCAAGATGGGGGACAAATATTTTCTCCCTTTTCCTATACTCCAGACCCAGAAAATGATGATCTAGAGGAGAAACAAACTATGATCAATCTTTATTTGGCCCTGCAATTAACTAAGCCCCTCTGGGCAAAGACCACTGGAACTGGTGACTTTTGTCAATCCTTGTCCTTTATCTATTCTCTAGGCTTGCCCCAGGTTCACTGATATGGGGCTACCTGTCTCTTCAACAAGAGAAAGTAGTTTGTCAGTGCTTTGCTTCTACATCTATCTTAGATTCCTAAGAGAGAATTTTTTTAATACAAGTGGAACTATCTTATGTCATTCTATCTTTTTGATTTCCTAAGAAGGGGAAAGATTGGGTGATGTTTATAAGGGAAGTAGAAATATAAGGGACCTATGAACAAAGACATGCAAGACCTTTCTAAAAAAGAAAAACAAAATTAAATAGGACCATAGTTTACAGGGATAAGGCAAGACTAAGATGAAATAGACACCACAGCCTTAGGATGCCAATGGAAAGTGCAATGCATTTAAAATCAATGGATATTGGTTCAAATCTTGAATCTTCCACTTATCACTTATGTGGGATTAGGTAACTGTCTCTCATCTATAAAATATGGGGTTTGAACCATTTTGGGAGGTAATTGAAATGGAGTATCTTGTTTAAGATCACACAGTTAGTAAGTGACAGAGGGCAGATTTGAACTCAGGTTCTCCTGACCACAAGACTATTGCTGTATCCACTATATCACCTAGCTGCCCCTTGGAACTTATAAGAACTATAAGGCCTCTTACAGTTCTAAATCTAAGATCCTATGAATTTGATTAGTTTTATTAGAACTAAGCTGTGCTAGCCAATAAAGACTGGAAAAAGGAAAGGAAGAAACCACAGGAAACCCTGAGCAAGTCTACAATCCTTTCTTCCCATTCCCTTATCCAGATTTCTATCACTCCTCTAGATCAACAAAATCACTTCTTGCCACTGAATGACTCTGAAAATTCATCAACATTGGGAAGTTTTCTGTGAATTGATGCAAAGTAAAAGTAGGATCATAAAAATCATGGATTTAAAACTGGAAGGAACTCTGAAGCTAATGGAGTCTAACCTTCCCATCTTATAGAACAGGAAACTTATGGGTACAGAAGTTAACTGACTTAAGTAATGACTTACCTAGCTAATATGTGGGGGTGGCTTTAAGCTTAGATCTCCCAAACTCCATATCCAGCATTCTACCCATATTAAAAACAAAAGATACTAATAGCATTCATAATATTCTACATATGTTATACCAATCAATTCTCAAAAATATCCTGTGATCTAGATGCTATTATTATCCTCATTTTACAAATGAGGAAACCAGCCTCGGAGAGGTTAAGAGACTTGCCCAAAGTCACATAGCTAGGAAGTATCAAAGGGAGGATTTTATCTCTCTTTGTCTCCCCAGTGCTTAGTACAATGACTGGCACATAGTAGGTGCTTAATGTTTATTGACTTACTGTCTAGTTGAGCTGGATCCATCTGATTCTAAGTACAACAGCATTTTGTATACTATGCTTCCTAGTGATGGATATTTGTGCACTGATCACAGCAATATAGAGGAAAAAAGCATGAAAGACAGCAGAACCGAGATCAAAACACTGACCAAGATTGATTTCAGAGGACTCATAGTGAAGTGTACCTCCTTACTCTCAGCAGAGAAGTACTAGGTTATAGGAACAGAATTAGGTTTGATCTAATTTGTTGATTTGTTTTGCTCTATTATATTTTCTTTGCTCCAAGACAAGGTGTTGGGATATAATGGGGCCAAGTGAAATTGAGCGTTTCATATTAAAAGCATTCGTTTTTAAAAGGTTAAAAAAAATTATAAGGGGATCACCATGATAAATAGACTTCAATTTGATGTCAGGAAGCATAGGTTTGAATCAGGATTTGAAACAATTTACATACTGGTAAATATTTAACAACGAATTCTCCAGAAAAAAGTAATCATTATATTTTTTAAATATATTCACAGTACATTTTCGCTATCACTTTATTAGATTAGACATCAAAATGACAACTGGCTTGATCCTGCTTCTGCACAGGCCTGATTTGAATTGTCATTCTGTTAGAAATCATCAGAATGACCTTAGACAAAACACTTAATATTTCTCAAGTTCAATTTCTTTATCAATGAGAAAATTAAACTAATCAATTGCTATAAGATTCATTCTTTTTTCTTTACAAATATTTAATTTGATGCTCAAAACAACTGTGTATCTTATATACTGTTATTATCCCCATTTTACAAATGATGGTTTTTTATATATTATGAAAACATTTTTGATTAAGAGTGAACATAATACCCCCTCCCCCAAAAAAATATAGACCTTCATGGACAATAAAGTAAAGGAAAGAGAAAAAAATTAAAATAATAAAAATAATAATGATAATAATAATAAGGGCAGCCAGGTGGCACAGTGGACAGAGCACCAGCACTGGAGCCAGAAGCACCCGGGTCCAAATCCAGCCTCATACACCCAAAAATCACCCAGCTGTGTGACCCTGGGCAAGCCACCCCAACCCCATTGCCCTGCAAAAAACAAAACAAAACAAAATAGCAATAATAATAATAATAATAATAATAATAATAAGGGCAGCTAGGTGGTACAGAAAACAGAGCACCAGCACTGGAGCCAGGAGCACCTGGGTCCAAATCCAGACTCAGACACCCAATAGTCACCCAGCTGTGAGGCCACTCAACCCCACATGTTCTACAAACCTCCCCCAAAAAAGTAATAATAGTAATAATAATAATGATGATGATGATGATGATGATGATGATGATGATAAATGTGCTTCAGTCTGTGTTCCAACACCTGCAGCTCGATTGTGGGTGGATCACATTCTTTATGATAAGTCCATCACAAAAGTTACTTCCATATTTTTCCACTGTTACCATTGCTGATTGCAACTCCCTCCATTAATACTTCCCCACTACCATATACTATATTTTCTCTCTCCTTTCACTCTGCCCCTCTTCTTAAATGTGCTGTAGAGTGGGTGAATGGTGCAGCAAACAGATCACTGGCCCTGGGGCCAAGAGGCCCTGAGCCCACATACTACCCCTAAGACCGAGCAACCACCCAGCCCTGTGGTCCTAAACAGGCCATCCAATCCCAGACCCTTGCAAGAAGTAAAAAGAAAATGTGTTATATCTGACCACTCTCCCCCATGATCCACCCTCTCCTCCATCACTCACAACCCTCCTTCCCCCATCCCCTTCTCTCCTTCTTATTCTAGATGTCTATACCCTATTGAGTATAAATGCTGTTTCCTCTCCTAGCCACTTCTGATGAGAGCAAAGGTTCCCTCATTCCCCCTCACCTTCCCCCCCTTCCATATCATTGCAATAGCTCATTGTAATAAAAAAATTTTATTATATGAAATATCTTGACCTATTCTACCTCTCCTTTCTCTTATTCCCATTACATTTTCCTTTTAACCATTGAATCCATTTTTACAATATATTATATCTTCAAATTCAGCTCTCTTCTGTGCTTCATCTATAAAAGCTCCTTCTACCTGCTGTATTAAATGAGAAGTTTCTCATGAGTATTATCAGGATCATTTTTCTATGCAAGAATACATGTACTTCATCATCATTAATTCCCTCATATTTTCCCCTTCTCCTCCACACTCTCTGTTTCACCTGAGTCCTGTATTTGAAGATCAAACTTTCTGTTCAGCTCTGACCATTTCATTAGGAATATTCAAAATTCCCCTGGTTCTTTGAAAGTCCATCTTTTTCCCTGGAAGAGGACATTCAGTTTTGCTGGGTAGTTGATTTTTGGTTGCATTCTGAGCTCTTTTGTCTTCCAGGATACTATATTACAAGCCCTGTGAGCCCTTAATGTAGTTGCTGCTAAGTCCTGTGCGATCCTGGATGCAGCTCCACAATATTTGAATTGTGTTCTTCTGGCTGCTTGTAATATTTTCTCTTTGACTTGGGAGTTCTGGAACTTGGCTATAATATTCCTGGGGGTTGTTTTTCTTTGAATCTCTTTCCGGGGGGGATCTGTATTCACTCGATTTCTATTTTGTTCTCTTTTTCTAGGATATCTAGGCAATTTTCCTGTAGGAATTCTTTAAAAATGATATCAAGGTTCTTTTCCTGATCATGACTTTCAAGTATCCTAATAGTTTTTAAACTATCTTTCCTGAATCTGTTTTCCAGATTAGTTGTTTTTTTTTCAAAGAGATGTTTCACATTTTCTTCTAATTTTTCATTCATTTGCTTTTGAAGTTCTGTGTCTTGATTTCTCATAAAGTCAACAGCTTCCCTCAGTTCAATTCTACATCTCGAGGATTTGTTTTCCTCAGAGAGATTTCTTATTTCTTTTTCCATCTGGCCAATTCTGCTTTTTTAAAGCATTCTTCTCCTCAATAACTTTTTTGAACTGTTTTATCCATTTGACCTATGCTGGTTTTTAACATGTTATTTTTTCAGCATTTTTTGGATCTCCCTAAGCTTCTGAGCTCCTTTTCATGTTTTTCCTGCATCTCTCTCATTTCACTTCTCAATTTTTCTTCTATCTCCCTCATTTGATTTTCAAAATTTTTTTTGAGCTTTGTCATAGCCTGAGCCCCATTTCCATTTCTCTTGGAGTCTTTAGATGCAGGAACTTGTACTTCCTCATCTTCAGATTGAATATTTTGATCCTTTTTGAGATCATAGACAGAGTATTTTTCAATGGTGTTCCTCTTTTTCCTCTGCTTACTCATTTCCCCAGCCTGTGCCTGGTTTGGGAGTGCTTCCTGAGCTTTTGAGTATTTTTGAGACACCCCCTCCACAAGGATCTCCATGTGTGAAGCTCTGCCTTCCCTACAAATACACACCTCTGCCACAGGGCTGAGGTGGGGGGGGGGGGATTCTGACTTGCCTATGGGGGCCTAAGCTGTGATCAGGATCTGAATGTGGTCAGAGCCCCAGAGTCCTGTTCCAGGGACAGAGGACAGACCTCAAAAGTCTCTCTCCACTCCCCTCCTTAGGCTCAGCACTCAAGCCTGGGGACTCCTGCTTATGGGCTCTGCCTGCTCCCGGTTCCTGGATCTGGGTTCCCGCAGCCAAGCTGCTCACTGAGTGCCCTGAGGGCTGGGCTTCACACACTCCCTCTGGCAGAGGTCCCAGTTGATCTTCCAAGTTGTGCCCAGTGCTCCCCAGGATATAGGTCAGGAAACTTCTCCTGCTGCCATGGGCCATGGCTCCCAGGCACCCTGGGGCTGCCTCCCAAAGGCTGAAGTTCCTTCACTCTGACTGCTGCCCCTCTAACCCCATGGAGTGATCCTTTCCACTATTTTCCAGGTTGCCTTGGGCTGGAGAATTGCCTCACTTGATCCCTCTGTGGGTTCTGTCTCTCAAAAATTTAGTTAGAGTCCTTATTTTATAAGTTTTGAAATATTAGAGAGAGAGAGAGAGAGAGCACCTAAGAGATGCTCTTCTGTCGCCATCTTGGATCCACCCCATAGGATTCATTCTAACTGTAAATCCTGTGATCCTATAATTTGGAGAAGGGAAATGTTAAACTGAGTCTAAATTTTATGTTGGGGTTGACTTCAGGATTCATAGGATCATAGATTTGGAGATGGGATATACTTTACTGGCCATATAGTCAAGCCCCTCCTCTCTGAGGAAACTCATCTAGGGAGGTTATGTAACTTTCCCAAGCTCAATCACCTTTTAAATGACCAAGATGCCCTATCTCCAAATTAAATAATCTTCACAGAGTACTATACTGTCTCCTTCTGCAATTTTTTGCCCCTTTATTCTCTGAATAGTATTGTATTTATCAGAGTTGTAATTAGAACAGAGTGACCAAGGTTTTGTGTCAGGAAACTGACATCCTTGAAAGATTTTTCCCCTTTTTGATCCATCATCCTGCCATGCCTATATGCCCATATCTCACAGAGGACCATGCCAGATGGCATAACCACTTCCACCATACACTCAAGGCCACCTCCTACCTAGTCTCATTCTGGTAGCATCCCCTTCCCCTTCCCAGAGTCTTTTTTATGACTACTACCTCTACAGAGTTGGAGGAAATAACACTGGCCATATCAAGATGGGAGGTTACAGACCACACTATGAGAGTGATGACCTGCCCCCTCTTTCTAATCAACTGCACCAGGGCTAATTACCTTCAATTGTTATAAACCCAGACTCTCCTCAAACCTTATTCAACAAAATTTTCTTAATTATGGTTCTGATATTTAATTGTATACATGTTTTATCTCTCTTCTTCTCCTTCAATCAGATGAAAGTTCCTGGAATTCAGAAACTGTCCATCTTTGACATTTTTTATCCTCCACTACCAGTAACTAGCATGGTGCTTTGCAAAGAATAGATGAATAATAAATGTTTATTGCATTAAAT
The DNA here is from genome assembly GCF_037893015.1 of Macrotis lagotis. Taxonomy (NCBI): domain Eukaryota; kingdom Metazoa; phylum Chordata; class Mammalia; order Peramelemorphia; family Peramelidae; genus Macrotis; species Macrotis lagotis. The sequence continues at coordinate 178,219,475 of NC_133659.1, read as the reverse complement.
TTAACCAAATCAAATATGAAGTGAACACTTCAAATAGTAGTGGGTTTCCTAACTTTCAGTACTAAAGGAAAAATATACCAGGTATGAGAGAGAACAAAGTGCCTCGGGATAGATACTAAGTGCTTGCTAACTACTGCCAATGACTCCAAGTAACATTCTGTTGAATGTGTGTTTTCTATGACTGAATCACTAAAAATGTGAGTTTGCTTTGACTGCATGTATATCTATACATCTGTATGTATATATAGTATGGATTAGATATGTATATATAAAAATTATAAATATATGTTTGTGTATATATACATATATATATATATATATATTGTGTGTGTGTGTGTGTGTGTGTGTGTGTGTGTGTGTGTGTGTGTATAGTTCTCAGTAGACTGGCTGCAGTTAATTGTCTTGGGGCATAGGTATGAGCTAAATTATTAAGTATCCTTGTCCCCAACTCCATCTCTTACTGAAAATTAACTCTTCTCAGAAAGGACAGAAACTGTCAATTTTTTCTCTTTGCTCTTGACATTCAATACCACCTGACCACAGGATTTCTGATTTGCAAGAAGTCATTGGCTTGGAGTAAATATAAATTTGGATTCATAATATTTCTATATGCTGAAACAATGGCTGGTAAACAGAAGGAAAGACAGTTTTGCCTGTAAAACAGAATAGACATTGCAGATAACTTCAGCATTCATGTCTCATCTGCATTTCAAAAAATAAATTAACTATGTTCTTTTTTTCAATGGTGTATATCATGTGTTTCTGTGGCAGGTCAGAAATTATTACAAGTCACCAGTTTGGGTAAAATGGGGAAAGAACTGGAGCAGGGAAGGATTCAACTCTACACACTCAAGGGGGAGAGTCAGGAGCAGGAGCAATGAGAAAGGCAGTTGGGAAATTTCCAAACCAAATTGGTGTTTGAGGATGCCAAGCACCATATCAATGAGAAATATAAAAGACAAAATCCAGTGGACAGGTAACCAATTTAATTCAAACATTCAAAAAGCATTTTTAACCACCTGGTCTGAACAGAACACTGTGCCAGCAACTCAAATTAGTGAATTTCTCTAAGGTCACACAAGAATTTAGATTTTAAAGCCTGTATTCTTGACTTCTGAAGCCTCTGTTCTTTCCCCTGCCTGAAAGGAGAGTCAGGAAAATGTGGAAGATATTTGGGAGATATAAGTTTTGTTTGATTTGTTTGGATCACAAAGTTTATAAGAGGAATAGTGTGAGATAAGACTAGAAAGATAGGGTAGCATGAGATTTTTGGAGAACCTTCAATGACAGTAAAAGAATTTTGATTTTTCTTGTTATGCAATAGGAAGTAATTAACTAATCTTTAGCAGAAAAGTGACTTGATACAAGGCAAAATATTCCCCTTTGAGTGTGAAGAATAGATTTGAGTGGAAGGCTAAGTAGACAGGGAGACATGTTAGGAGATTTTAGCAATAGTCCACAAAAATAGTAATGAGGAATGCTTTAGAGTGTTAGCCTTAAGAATAAAGAGGAAGGTGAAAATGTGGTAGATATTGTGGATGTAGAGGGGAAAAGGAGCAAGAAAATTCAAATAGAGTACTAAAGTTTCCAATAAGGATAGGATCAATAGTAGTACTAGTGAAATCAGAAAGAGGAATTTGGGATTTGGTGAAATTTTGTGAAATTATAGTAAACATGCTTTGCAGATGGTCAGAGGAGTAAACTTAAAATGTGGGAGACGTATTTAGCCTGAATGAACAGACTGAGGGGGTCTCTACATAAAATAATAGTTGAAGTCTTGAAATTGTCAAGGATGATAGTTGCTTAAGAGAGAAAGGTTGCTTATTGGGGAGGAAAAGGACTGAGACCAAATACTTGACTGCTGGTCACAGGAAGGGGTGGAGAAGAGAAAGGAGAGACCATGAAAGAAGCAGAGGAGACAATGAAATAGAACTGATACAAGCTATTTAGCCAATGCCCCTTAATCATAGGAGCAGAACACACAGAAATCACTAGAATGTGGAATCCTTCAAATTTTATAAATCACACCCGTGCTAAGGTTGGATTATTTCATCCACCCCATCCCCATATTAAAGCAGATGAAATTCTCAACCATCTAGAGAAAAAAAAACACATTAATTTTCTTTAAAATTCCTTCTTCATTTAAAAAATAAAGTAATGAAAATAGATGTGAAGAATCTCTTTATAAAACCTATAACCCTTTAGCATAAGCTCATTCTCCTGCCCCAGCCCTGGAAAAAGAAATGGGCTGTTTATAGGAGAGCAGAGAGCTAACTGTACACAGAGTTTTCCTGGAAGCCAACACTTACATTGTATACTAGACATTCCCCATCCCCAGCCCTGGTTTTGTTTCTCTATTCTTCCAGAGCTAGAGTGATCTCTCACTGTCTTTCTCAGCTACATAACAGAATGTCCATTTTATACTGTTCAAAATTCCCATCTCATTTTTCAGTAAAGATACAGTGCCCTGCAGCTTTTCAGACACTCATTCTTTTAAAGACATTGGATGGGCTTCAGTTCTTTGACTGTGGTTTTAATAAACTCTCTCTGGTGCTAGTGTCTCTCAGTCTGTCAATTTAAAATCCTGACTCAAGTGCCACAGATCACACTGAAAAACAATCTACTCATAAAGAGGAAGATTGCAAAAACACCAAATACAACAATTATAGGTTCAAAATGACAGACTCAAAAATTGGCACTAATCAAGATAACTCCTAGAATGGCTACAATTGTTGTTGTTCTTATTGTTGTCTTAAATCACATTAAAATGCTAAATGAGATTTATCCATTAGAAAAAGACTTTCTGGTATACAAATCATTTTTAAGGTGTTAAGTCTCACTATTAAAAAGCTAACTTTGAAATTCTAATAGCTTTGAGGATAGTGAACACACATTAAGGATAGTCTAGGTTGTACATTTAATTCTTGATTTTTTTCTTCTTAATAATTATATTAAATAATATAATAAATATATTGATTAATTTAATTAATAATTAAGGTATTGAATAATATATTAAATATATATTAATAATGTATGTTAATAATAATCTGTTCTATCAGTATCCTTCTTTTGTTCTACTCCCTGACTCTTTCCCTTGTCACAGAAGCCATCACATATTAGGAATTCCCAGGGTCATTGACAGTTATCTTCACTTTTGTCTTGCCACTAGATTTCTATGATTCCGAAGGCAAGAGTGAGGACTTTGTGCAATGCTGCCTCACTTAAATTCTCTTCATAAGACATTATCCTTATGATATTGCTGATCCTCTTCAAGATGGAAATATGGTCAATAACAACTTTTCCTGTATAGTCTTCCCACCTTGGAAACTCTCTTCACCTTGGTAGCCCCTTCCTCTCATTTACTGATTCTTTCAAGAACCTCCACGATAAGAAAAGTGACCAAACCAGCCATGTCTTCATTCCTTGAGCTCCATTCCTGAGTCAACAGACTTTCTCAACTGATTCCTCCTTTTTTCTTATTCTCTGAATCCCCTTCAACTTTTTTTAATGTGTTGTCTATCTTCCTCCATTAGAATACAAGTAAGCTCCTTGAGGGCAGGGATTTGTCTTTCTTTTTGCTTGAATTTATATTCCTATCCCTTAGCACAGTGCCTGTGACAAAGTAAGCACTTAAATGTTACCTTTGACCTTTTCTTGCCATCCTTCTTAAATTTTAACTACCCTGTGAATCTTCCCTGATCACCCAACCTATACCCAACTCTCCCTCCAAAATGGCAGAAGTATTTGATATCTCTTGCATGTATTTTTCCACCAATCATTTAATAAGAAGAGTGATGATGACAAAAAGAACTGGCATTTATAGAGCATGCTTTAAGTGTTGCAGAGTACTTTACATATATTATCTCATTTGATTCTTGCACTACCCCTGGTTGTCAGATGTTGTTATTATCTACATTTTACAATGGGGAAGCAGACAGAGAGAAAGTCTAAGACAAAGGCCTGTCTAAGGTCAGAACACACAGCTAATGTCTAAGCTAGCATTCAGACTCAGGTCTTGTACCACCTAGACCCCAGGGGAATGCCACATTTGCATTGTTCTGTAGCTGTTTTCATCTTTCTTATTTCTCAATAAGGCTAAAAGTTCTCTGAGGGCAAGGACCATATCTTTTGTATTTTTGTACAACCAATATCACCTACTGACCACTTGGTAGGTTTTAATAAATACTCATTGAATTGAATTTAACTGAAAACACTTAGATAAAGTTAAGAAAATTTGAATCTGACTGAGCGTTCAGCTGCTTGTTCTTTCTGGATTTGATAAGAATATTGTCTCCAGCCTTTCTCCAGCATTTCCAGCTCATGTATTATTGATTTTGACAGGTGTCTCCTTGTTTTAAGGAGATAGGAGCCACAAGTAGCCAGTGGTAACACATTATTCTAATCAGTACCAATTGTTGTCTTATCCTAATCAGAAACCATTATACAGTAAGGATAGCTTCTATAGATGAAAATCATCTCACCATTGTTGAACCATAAATGCTGCCCATAATCTTCAAGACAGAAGCTGCCCCTAAAAAGTGGCCCATTTAGTTATCTCACAGAGGAACATTGGGTAGCCATAGGTAATTGGGTCTTATCTTTCTTCTTGCCTTTGGGGGGAAAAAACACTTGGAATATACCTGAAATTGAATAAATCTTCATGGATAACTGCATGAAAAAATCACCCCAGAGTGATCTGGTACTCTTACTATCCTCACATCTGAGAAAATTATAATTTTAGAATCATGATTTTCCTTTAAATCTATGCCACTGTGAATTGATAGGGTGTCTGTAAAAGTGGATAATAATAATAATAATAACACAAAATGGGTGCCTGGCTTTTGTCAGGTATGTGTCCACTATTTGTCCAGAGATGGATGGTATAGACATGGACTTAATTTCTTACCCTTTCTTGAAAACATCAGAACTTGAGACTAAGGATAGAACCATTTATCACCTAGAATTGAAGGTTCAGTTAACCAAAGGGGACAAACAAGGACAAAAGATAACACTAAGGTCCCTTCTAGCTCTAAATAGATGATCCCATGATTCTATGACCTAAAAGACTAAGGAAAATGTATTACCTTTCATAGAAATTCAAGTGCCTCATATATGCAGTTTTTTCTGCATATTTTTATTAGGAGAAACAAAAATATTTTTGTCAAGTGGGAAGTCATTTAACCTCTCTCAAAGTCTTAATTTCCTGATTTGTGGAAAGGGGAACACTTCAGGTTTTTAACTAGATGGTCTCTAAGGTCTTTTCAGATTAAATCTATAATTTCATGAATTGAACTAGAATCTGATTGTATATTACGGGCATTATTCAGTAAGCAATGGAAATATGTTGACCATAAGTGTGGTTATAATATCATAGAAGAAGTCATCTTAAGGGTCTTTAAAAGAATTAACCTGGCAACTGTGTTCAAGAGTGGGGGAGGAGAGGGCAAAGGAGCCCTTCAGACAGGAAAAGCTAGGAGTCTATTTCAGGAATTCAGTATAAGATAGAGAGCTTTAATTAAAGTGATGGAAGGCCCACTGAGCTGCCCAGCAGGGAGCCACCTGGCAGATGCTTCCAGAGAACTGATCCCACAGAAGATTGGGAGGTAGAGGGAAACTGTCGAGGTCTCTCCTCTGTACCTGGGGAAGGACTCTGGTGCTTTGCCCATATTCAGAACCTGGTCGAAGTCTGGGGTCCTCCATTGCCATAGAGCAGGGACCCTCCTCACAGCTCCAGGGTAGAGGGGAGGGCTTGCAGTCATCCACAGATCAAAATACAGGCCAGGAGAGCAGTCGAGCCTCTCATAAGACATTGAAGGAACTGAGTTCCTTGTGGGAGGTATTCCCAATAATACTCAAAAGTTCGGGAAGCACCCCAAATCCAGGGCACAGGCTGGGGAAATGAATAAACAGGGTAAAAAGGAACATGACCATAGATAATTACTTTGGTCTCATGGAAGATCAAAATACACACTCAGAAAAGGAGAAAGTCCAAGCTTCTATAATCAAAGCATCCAGGAAAAATAGGAGTTGGACTCAAACTATGGTAGAGCTCAAAAAAGATTTTGAAAAGTAAGAAAAGTAGAGAAAAAATTGGGAAGAGAAATAAGAGAGATGCAGGAAAAAAACATTAAAAACCAAGTCAGCAGCTTGGTGGAGGAGATCCAAAAAAATGCTGAAGAAAACAATATGTAAAAAACAGTTTGGGCCAAATGGAAAGAGCAGTTCAAAAAGTTAATGAGGAGAAAAATACCTTAAAAAACAGAATTGGCCAGATGGAAAAGGAGATAAGAAAGTTCTCTGAAGAAAACAACTCCTTCAAATATAGAATGAAGCTAAAGGAACCTGATGACTTTGCAAGGAATCAAAACACAATAAAACAATATAAAAAGAATGAAAAACTAGAAGAAAACGTGAAATATCTCATTGAAAAAAACAACTGACTTGGAAACAAGATCCAGGAGAGAAAATGTTAAAGTTATTGGGGTACCTGAAAGTCATGATCAGGAAAAGAGCCTTGACTTCATTTTTAAAGAATTTCTATAGGCAATGGAAATATAAAAGATGAAATTTTTGTAGAGAAATATTTGTTGGATTGTCTGTGTATTAGTGCTTTATATTCCATCTAATATGGTCAATGCATCTTCATTTTACTTAATTTTTTCTTTGTTATAGGGAAAGACTCCAAAGTAGTGGTCATGGAGTTATTGGGAGTGACAGTTGTAAAAATTCCAAAAATTTTGAAATGATAACTACAATCAGTTTCTCTTAGTCATTTCAACTCCTACATTTGTTGGTAAAGTCCACTCAAAATAAGTATATGATGAATCAGCATTCATTTTAGGGAGAGTAAAAGGAAAAAAAACCTAAGCATAAACGTTATATGTCTAAAACTAAAGCAGATGCTAGGTTTGACCTTTATCAAAGGATACTTTTTTAAGAAAGTCAAAACCCCAGGAGAACTGGAAATTAGAGGTGTCTGATGGTCTTCCAAATTCAGACTGATCACACCTGGAATGGGAAAAAAATAACCCAGCCCAGTGCTGCATAGCTGGTAATTGTTTGAGTGAAGATCATAAGCCAGGTCTTCATGCTTCTCAGTCTAACACTCTAGCCACTATTCCAGGCTGCCATTTTCAGAATGGGATGGTGGTTGAACAATCCTCCAATGCCTTCCCAACTTTTGTCTTTTACACAGGAAGAATCCTATCTCTGATATAAGGTAGGGATGCTCTCTTTAAGAGTTTCAGAGTAATGATTGGTAGGGAAGCTAGTATTTGTTGTTGTGGTGGTGGTGGTGGTGGTGTCAATTGAGTTGTCTTTGACTCTCTATGATCCCATTTGGAGTTTTCTTGGCAAATCTTGAATGGTTTATCATTTTCTTCTCCAGCTCATCTTATAGATGAGGAAACTGAAGCAAACATAGTTAAGTGACTTCCTTGGGGTCATCCTACTAGTAAATGTCTGAGGTCAGATTTGAACACAGAAAGATGAGTATTTCAACTCCAAGTCTGGCACTCTAGCCACTGTGCCTAAAAATCTACATTTTTTATTTTTGAACATTTTTTTTAGGTTTTTGCAAGGCAAATGGGGTTAGGTGGCTTGCTCAAGGCCACACAGCTAGGTAATTATTAAGTGTCTGAGACTGGATTTGAACCCAGGTACTCCTGACTCCAAGGCCAGTGCTTTATCCACTATGCCACCTAGATGCCCCTTTTTTAAATTTTTTTTTTAGGTTTTTATTTTTGAACATTTTAAATGCCTGGGGGTGGGGCAGCTTGATGACACCATGGATAGAGTGCCAGGGTCTGGAGTCAGAAAGATTCATTTTAGGGGAGTGGGGAGTACTATAGTCAGGGGAAGGGATTCTGATATCTCAAGTATGAATTTGGGCCTCTTCTCATAAAGAATCAGGGTCATTCTTCTAAGAAACTCTCTCCTGCACAGATGGTCATGAGCTTATTCAAAAAGTTAAGATACAAATTTTGTTCATGGTCTGAATTTCTGATTTAACTGTTAACTCTCCTGAAAAATAATGGTGATGATAACAACTAGGATTCATACAGTGCTAAAAGATTTGCAAAATACTATATACAAGTTATGTCAGTA